>NC_046659.1:158211904-158219004 GCF_010883055.1 Belonocnema kinseyi
CGGAGCAGTGTTGCGGAACGAACGTGTTATTTACTTAAATAGCACGAGAATTTTGGATCAATCTGAAAAATCTCTATCCCTTCCACACACTACTCCTTTCCCATGCCGAGTGAGTCACGCTTACCCCGAAAGGGAAATGGCTTAATGGTGTAATAATAATAATTATAAGAAGCTGAGAAGCTTACGATTTCGAAAGTGGGACAGTGAGAATAAGTTTTGATCTTCAATTTGCAATTTTCAAGTAGTTCAACACAGTGTATTTTTAATTTTTATGGTATACCTCGTATCGTTTTACAGTCATCGAAACGTTGTTTTTAGAAAATTAGCTACTTCATCGTAACATTTTTCGGTATTGTAGGCACTAGAAGTATTAGATAACGAAGAGTCTCGTTGGGCCCGCATTCATAGAACTCTGGTCGGTTGACCACCGATTAACGGAAGGTATAAAGAACCTCATGAATCATTTGGATTATGTCTTAAATAACGACTCGTGACTGCAAGACAAGAAACACCAAACTATCGACAAACACTGACTTGTTCAACGCAATCACAAACACACACGAATTCGAGCTTCGCCCGCAAAATTTTCAACCGTTCCCTTTTGGATTTTTAAACAATATTCTAGATAATACAGTGAAAAATTACAAAAAAAAATCATTTAATTGGGAGATGTCCATTATGAAATAATACTAATTGTTGCAAACAAATTATTAAGAAACTGAATTTTTAATCATCAAACATAAACTTCAAAGTAAACCATATTGCACTATTTTTTTGGTTTAATCTTTATAGTTAAAAAATTGGACAATTTACGAAACATTTGAAAAAGAACCGAATCTTTTGGGTCGACAGATAAAAAATCGATATTTCAGAAATTCTTCATATCAGAGTTGCGTTCCTGTTCCACTAGTTCCATAGATGATTGGACGAAATTTCCATGTGGTCCCTTGCTGACTTTTATTGGCTTAAAAGCCAATTATCTTGAACGTAAGGTGTCAGGAAATTTGAATGGTTAAACTAAAATAGCACTGACACCAGAAAGTTAACTTATAATAGTTATTTATTGTATTTAGCAACTTTAACACTCAATTATATATAAAATTAATTGATTAAGGAATAATCGCGACAAAATTGTTATTTTATTAATATCGGGTTTAATGGTCTGAAAGCTTTGTTCTGTCGTTTTCCAGCGAGCGCGACTACATATAATTTTAATTTTAGTGACACAGAAAGGGTTCACACTGAAATGTCTTCATTTTGATCCAATAACATTATTTGTTTCATGTCGATGTCGACATTTCCCACCAATCAGCGCATGGATGATTTCATCCTTGACGTCACAAGGTAGGGCGAAGATCGGTTCAGACTGACTCGTGGGTTGCATCATGTGATTCAACCCTACATTCTTATTTATTATTTTTTCGGCGCCTTTTTGTCGCGTCTTAATATGTAATAGAAGTTTCTATTTCCAATGACTAATAAGAGAGAGTGAGAGAGAGGGGGATAGGGGGGGGGAGTATTTAGAAGAATGCGTTCTCCCTATTCCACCATTATATGAAACCCATTACAATAATGACTCCCAAATGCACTTGCCAATTTTATTAATAGATAACTAAGTTCCCCTTTCTATATTAAATAATTATATCAGTGATCAAATTAATATTTTATGTGATTAATATCTATTTATAATTGATTAAACTCATATGTTTATGATTATTTCTGACTATTCATGATTAATCAGTCATCCCTCCTTTATAAGGAATTCAAATTTGAATTCCTTACCGCCTAAAGATGGCGTCACCTAACTTCCAGAAAGTAGCACGACGTCACACATGCAATTAGTTGATTGTTACGTCTCCAGCGCTGTTGTCGATTAGAAGAATTGCAGATGTCGATCTGTTTTATCCTGGATTCGTTTTGACGTTGAGTGATAACAATCACTAACCGCGCGAACTGGTCGAGGTTCAAATAACAGACACAAAACAATGATTTACAGAACAAATCAATAGTTTTTATTTAATTTCAATTTAAATATTAAATCTACGGGTTTCGATGATTTTGATATCTAACTTTTTTTTTGCTTAAAATTGGAATTAATTCAACGTTTCTCGTAAATGGAATGAGATACGCCAAAAAAGACAACATTTATGAATTCAACTAGAAAATTTTTATATAAGTATATAAGTTATAATTATAAATAAGTATAATGAGAAAATTCATCAATTAAAAAAAAGCGTTAATAATTTGAATAGAAATTTAAAAAGAGTGAGCGGATTAGCCACGACCAACTACTGTAAATAACTCTGCCCGCCCGGTACGTGACGAATACAAAAGGAACATTATATTACTGTCGCACCATTCTATAAAGGACCACTAAAAGGATCTTGAACAGGACCCAAATCTCTCAAAGTATCTCCGAGACTATTTTGTTTCAAATCGACTCTGTTTATAGACACAAATGGGCCAGGCTATTTCGTTAAAGAAAACTCAGAGATTTCTTTCGGTAGGGTATAACCTCGGTTTTTACCCAAAAAAGGTCGGAATTGTCCTTCTAGCCAATATAATTGCAGACGTTACATAATTTAATGTTACCTGAACCTATCATGATGAGGTGAATTAAGCGCCGCCCATATATTTCAAGCTAAAAGAATGAGATTCTAATTCTCAGAAATGCATTTTTACGATTCTTGTCGATTGACGCTTTTCTGTCAAATCGCGTTATAGAACATAATTTACGGCGTCTGTGGGGCGCCTTGTCGCTTCAAATCTTTATATGGTACATAATTTATGTATGCTCGCGGTTGAGATCACTCGTGTGAAACTTATTTGGATTGATAGATCCACATATACATATGCATATATAGATCTACCTGAGGGTACATAGTTATTTAAATGCTAACTTCTGATTCTTTACAACCAGCTATTAGAAGTCATTAATTCGGGGTACAGAGAGGAGTTGTCATGTAATTTCTTATTGTCAATAATGATTAATAATTATTCTTTGTGATAATAACGATCTATTTAAATTTCTAAATGTACTGAATGTCTTGTTTCATTTGAATTATTTCAAATGTTTACCGCTCTTAAAACTATTAACTGTTAAGTATTCAGTAATAGGGTTCTAGCGCTCTGACATACTAGTTTTAAAACTGCGGATGCTGTTACATGATCTGCAATCGTATGAAAGCGCCCTTAGTTTTCTACAAATGTATTTGTCATTTGATCACGTGACTATATGGGCGGGATTTTTGAATTCTTCACTCTAAAAATACCCAGTCGGCTTATAGAAATAACTAATATTGAGCAATTAATTCAGTATTCGTCATTATTTATTACATTGATAAACAAATTATTAAAGGAAATATAATAATATACGTATTTATTGTCCTTCATAAACTGCAACGTTTTCGAGCATGTGAAACACGAGTCTAAATAATCGTTCGCGCTCGAAATTAATGTTAAAGGCAGTCTCGTCCAAGTAAATAACGTTCGCCATCTTTGATATGCATTATACATAGTTTTCTACGTGTATTACGCCGTTTATGTATTATATGTAGAAAACCTTGAGTGACACGTCAGAACCTATCTCTGGATTCAAGTCTGCCGAGGGCGCCACCTCAGTGACACGCAAGCAAACGTCTTGTCAATGATGATACGCACATTCGAATGCAAAATAATCGGAAAGCATATCGACGTTTGTCAAATTTATTCAAAAATCTGATAATAAGCACTGGAAATCCGGGGACCTATTGAAGTCGAAAATCCATCGGGTAAATCTCCACAAGTTAGAGAAAGAGTTTCATTCGACTTTCGACATGGACCCTGATATCTTTGACTTAAGTACGTCAAACGAATCGTAAAAGGGATTGCTTCAATTCGATAAAAAATTAAGTATTAATTTTTTAAAAATGGTGGCATGATCGGCTTTATAGCATGGCCGCTCATATTGATAGCTTCTTCTGAAATGAAAATGTTTTTAAACGTTAGCGTTAGAAGGCGGAGAAATTAAAAGAGCCTAAGCGCCAAATACCAAATTTTACTCGACTTCTAGAAAACGTTCGCATTTCACGATAAGCATGTGAAGCAGATGAGGAAATTTGGCGTCCTCGACAATTTTAAATGATAAGTAAGAGGAAGAAATAGCGTATGTAGCAGAAGGGCGATTTTTGAGTCCAGCAATGCAATTTATTTAAAGATGCATATAATTTTCTTCATCCGGCATAAAGTTTCATGTAGCAGGCGTAAAGGGTTATGTAGCGCGTATAAAGTTTAATGTAGCGGGCGTAAAGTTTCATGTCGGTCCGGTGGCGGAGAGTGCATGTACGAATGTCGCAGGGCTGCAAGCGGCCACATTACGCTTGTTTCACGTGCATTTGAAAACTATTGACGGTATGAGCCACAAAAGTTCCGTCGGAACATAAGTCGAGGAGTACTGTTGAATCAAACGGGCCTAACTCAACGAGCCATGCACGTTAACTCATGAGGATACTCATAGTCTGCAGCTGAAAAAAGCCGCTTTTCCTGCCATCCTCTCTTACTTTGCTAAATTTCGTCACAGCAGGTTGATTTTAATAAAATAATAATCAGAACACTTTCCTCTTTAATGACCCCTTTACAGTTTTTCGTATTTTTTTTTTAAATACAAAAATCCATGTGGTTTATAAATGAAACTGCAATTTTAAAGAATACGGTGACTTATACCGTTTTGATTTAACAGTACCCCTCTACTCAGAACTTTTATATATTTCAACCATTTTTTTTTGCAACATACCAACATGTCGGAATTTCATTTTAAAATTCAATAAATGCAAAAAATCCGATTTTTTAAAAACGGCGCTTAGGCCCTTTTGATTTTTAACGCTTTAATTATATTGTTTCTCATTATTTTTTTAATAGGGACAGAATGTTTGCAATTCTTACCCTTGCCGATCCAAGAAAGGTGTCTCTTAGAAGTTTTCATATTCCGACGTAAAAAAAAATAAGCGGTTCGATTCCTTCTCTTATACCCACTTCTAATTTCCTGGATAATGATTAATGAATTCGAAATATTCATCTTTTCAGGTTGTATTATCGGGCATATGTAACTATTTTTATAAAAGGAAGTATTCAGGCCAGAACGATCCATTTGGCGACATTAAAAGCAATAGAAGAAAGAGCTCAGAGTTTGAATGACAACATTTTGATTTGCATTTACTTGAAACTTGCCTAATAGACTTAACTGAATTGTGAAGAAAACTCAGAAAATAACGTAAATATATAATTGTCAGCTAAGTCTATTCAGTAAAGTAAATGCTATTCAAAATTTGACAATTAAAACTCTAGGTTCTTGCGTCTATAGTTTTCAGCCCTACCAAACGGATCTTTCGGGCTCTAATTTAGATATGTTTATTAATATATTTGACAACCGTCAATATGCATCACAACTATTTTGCGTTTAGTGTCTCTCATAATTGAGAAGGCGTTGACTTGCGTTTGTTACTGTGGCGTGTATCGGTAGTTCGTATTCAAGTTGACCGCAAACTTCGGACAAGGACATTCATTAAGTATATCATGTTGTGACGTTCTCTGGAAAGATGTCTGCATGCTGATGGCGTATTTACACGCCTCTTTAGTGGTCGCCAGCAAGCCGAAAAGTTATAAGGGTGAAAGAGACAGAGAGCGGAAAATTAAATGAAAAGTACCCTCTATCTCTTTCACTCTTATGATTTTTCTGCTGGCTGACGGCCAGTCGACAGGCGTGTAAATACTCTATGAGGGCCAAGCAATAATTTCTTTTTATATATGGAAAAAAATTTATTTTTTATCAGAAGTGTGTTTGAAAATTATGCCTTGGGTTCAAAAGGTATTTAGTTAAATAATAAACAAATAATATCTAAATACAAAAACTATTTTTTTTTTGCCAGTTGCAAAAGAATAAAATTTCTTCCTAAGCAATTGGCATTGTTGTTTTGCACTTGGTGTGTAGACTATAGACATCCCCCCCTCCCCTAACTGAAAATACCTAATTATAAATTATAATTATTAGAATAATTATAAATAGCATTGTTTTGCTTCACATTTTTATTTTTTTTTAATTTTGAACATGCCAAGTCTGTTAATTTTTGTTTGATCGAGAAAAGTTTGAAAGGATAAATTGTTCGCCTTTTTTATTACTATGAACAATTGCACATAGAATTATTAAATTTGAAAAAAGTGGTTTTAAAAGTTTTGAAAATGCTCGAATTTCTCGAATTTTTATCCAAAATAACTGGCTAACGAACTTGACCTTAGTTTTGGACACTAAACGAGTTCACAAAAAGTCAATCTTGAAGATAAATTTTTTTAAGTTTTTGTGCCAACAGATAGACATGCATTCATACCTGCATGTAAACATGCAGAGATACAGAAAGACACATTCGTAAACACCTGTTTTTCGGCTCAATAGGGTCTCAAAACGTGGAGGTATCCTGAGGGTACCTTTTTACGACGACCCGTTTAGAATTAATCGTTGAATTAATCTGACACATCGAGTTCGTATCAAATTTGCCATAAACGATCAAATGAGCTAGAAATGAATCCTATGAAAAATATTAATTCAAAACAGGCCTCCGTGAAAAGGTACCTTAATACCTTCTCTGATGAGAATGTAAAAATGGTCTTTCTCAACAATAAATGTTTTTTTATATTATTCTTCACAGTTTAAGAGGTATTTAATTTAATATTAAAGTTGTTACAAGGAAAAATGCTCGATTTCTTTATTTATTTGCATAGCTTTTAATAAGCAAAAAAATGATATCTAAATACATTTTTGGTATCATTTCACGGAAAACACATTTTAATTATATAATAAGCATTCGGTCCATTATTATTATTCTTAACAACAATTATCTCGGAAGCCATAAGAGATAGGTGAAAATAGATGTAATTTTTGAGTTTTGAGTACCGTATATACTACCTTGTAATATGGTATCTATATCACAAACTGACATTAATTTTGATCTACCACTTATGGTTTATCGGATATTTATTCATAATAACAACAATAACGATAATTTATTCTTTAAACCATGGACGTAGGAAACACGGGACTAGGCATGCCATTGCGGGGTTGATGCAATGGG
>NC_046659.1:158219014-158237690 GCF_010883055.1 Belonocnema kinseyi
TTGGATGTTCCGCGACAAACATGGCAGCGCCCGCATGTTTATACTTTCATGCCCAGTTTTCGACAAAAATGCTCGTGCGCATAATCAAGTGGCACATCGTAAAATGACGGCTCTCCCCACTCATGGAATTCTCCCCCCTCCCGTGGATTTAACTCCGCTCGCCCATGTTAGGATGGCATGCCTAGTCCCGTGTTTCCTATATCCATGCTTTAAACGTTCCCAAGCGGCGGACATTTTACACACTCAAGGAACGTTCCTGGAACTTTTCTTAGGTTCCCGCGAAACGTTTTCGGAATGTTCCGTGCTACTAGGGTAATTTAAGGCAATAGAATTTTGAGGTTAGAGTTTCTGGCCAACAGAGTTAATTAATTAATAAGCTACAGTTTTGCATATTTTAAATTCCTGAATATTCCTAAGTTAGAAAGTAATTTATATTCAACCGTTGACATAACGTGGACAATAAAAACATTGTTAAAAATAATAAATTTCTTAAATTCTGTCATTCTCGGTTATATAATCTAAACTTAAATTCTCGAGAATTTAAGAACTCTAATCTGATATTTTGCATAGAATTAATTTCTACATATCTTGTTGGTTTATGGAAGATCTGACTAGATTTTTTCTGGTTTTCCGTTAAGTGGAATCTCTAGAATAAGATAAATGTATGGCATCGACACATAGTAGAGTGAGAGGAAGATACATTTTCCGTCTGCATAGAACAGGCGTGTAAATACACCTTGACCCTCGCCCTGCAGACATCTTGACAGCTGACGTCACAGGCTTAAATACTGTCGGTATCTTATCGACAGGGCATCAGGCCCATGAAAACTCGGCTTGACAAAAATGGCGTTACTGTCAGTCGATTAGGAGTGCAGTTAGGGCAGTCCAACACATGACATGACAGTGTATATTCATTGGTTTGCTCGGTATAAATTTGCAGTGTACAGCAGGGGTAGCCAAATCGCCATTTTGTTTATTTTCGCGTGGGGATCTTGCGAATAAATCAACGAAGGCAAGGCCGAAGCGAAGGAAGGGTTCCCGGATTGACTCTCAGCCGCGATTGCATCTCGTTCTCGGTGGAATCTCGTGACCGGAACAAAGTGAAGAGAGTTTTCACCTTTTCGTGATACGATATCAGCGCGCCGGTCCTTGTGCGTTGCAGTGCAGTGGTTTGTTCCTTCTTCCGAATCGTTTTCAAAGTGCGGTGCGGACCAGTGGAACGAACTTGCGCAATTTCGTTCTGGTTCATCCGGAGATAGGGCGAAACGCGGACGACTTTTTCGACGAGTTTCTCACAAAGTGGAATATATGCTGTGGGCGTCCCCCGAGTCCGCGGGGGCATTCGACGGCCGCAGAAATTGGGCTTGCAAAATCAAAATACCAATCGTGCGGTAAAACATCCTCGTCGTCACCTGGAGCTGATCAGGGCGACTCCATTCTTGTTGTCTCGCCAATTCCTCCCTCAATTGTTCAATCATCACTAGCAGTTCAATCATTGTTCAATCAGCAGCAGCAGATTGACGAAGAGGAGGACGAGTGCGAGATACCCACGCAAGTTTCTCAGGAAGTGACCTCGGCGGCGATAGCCGTTCACGAGGCACCTGGGGCAGACAAGACCAAGACGACCATCAACATTGGCTTCGCGATGAATCACGTTAACGACCAAGAAAACCTCAAGCAACTCAACCTGACCCCAGTCCAGGTCAACGAGGTAGAAGAAATGGACACGCAGGAAGGTTCGTTTGCTCGTTTTGCTTTTACATTTTTTTTTCTTTTTGTTTGTTTTCCTTCTCAACGACACTTTTCCAATTAGCTTGGTGTCTTTGTCGCGGGAAACTGGCCATTCTTTTACTCGTTCTGGTGCTATTGGACATGTTGTTTATTAAAACCATACGACTCCAGATTGATCTAAAATCTACCCCTTCCCCTTTGCATCCTTTTTCTTACATTCCCTTTCTTGTTAATTACTGAAACCCGAACGAGTTTACGAATTAAAATCCAGGTAAAGGATTTGGTCTAATGGTGTAATAATGAAAATGTGTCAGTTTATTTAGATGTGAAATGCTCCATTTTAAGGAATTTATATAAAAATATACAGTATTAATACAATATTTTTGTATTTGAAAGTATCTTTTCTGCAATAAAAAAAACGTATGGAGAATATATTTGGTAATTGATATCTTAAGGAATTAATGTAGGTATAATATTTTTCTACAATATAAATTCAAACCGTTGCATTTTTATTTAAGAAATACCAATTTAAGACGAAAAATATTAGTATAACCTAAAGTCATCATTTATTTTATTTACCGATTTCTGGTGAAAAATAACAAAAAATTAATTTTCAGTGAAATCACGATCATTTCCGGTAAAAACGTCGGCATAAGCTAAAATTGTAGAAAAACTGAATCTGCTCTGAAATCTTACAATTAAAAAAATTAATTAATTACCTTTTAACATAACATTATTGAAAATTGTAAATCTTTGAAACAAACAATTTTCTGCAAAATATTCTATAAAGCTATACAGATTTTCTGTGAAAGCAGTTAGCATAACCTAGAATTGTACAAAAATTCTTAATCTGTTTAGAAATATAATTTTCTTTACTGAAAATACCGATTTCCATAAAACGATAACATCAACTTAAATTGTTTATTTTCTTTAATCTCAAAAGGTTTTTTTTTTAAATAAAAATACCGATTTTCGGTATAGAGCGCCAACATAACCTTAAAATGTTGAAAATTTACGAATATAATCCGTAATGCTTAGGATATATATATGTTTAAATATAAAATACAAATTTCTGATGAAAAACACTTCACACATTCAAAAATTGTTGAAAGATTCTAAATCTTGTTTAAATTATAATTCTTGTCTACTGCAAATACCAAATTTCAGTGTAAAAGAATAACATATTCAAATTGTTCATTTTTGAAATCTAAGGGTTTTTTAAAACCAAAAATACGGGTTTTCAGTATAGAACTCCATCATGCCCTTAAATTGTTGAAAAATTGTGAATTTTTTCCGAAATCTTTAAACAATAACTTTTTTCAATGTTAAGTCCCAATTTCTGACAAAAAACGTTTGACATAAACGAAACTTGTTTAAATATTATAAATTTTGTTCAAATTATAATTATTTTTGTTTGAAAATTGCAATTCACGTGATAAAGCGCCAAAATAATTATCACAAATTAATTGTGATTGTAAATGTTGCTTTGAAACTAATGTTTTTTTATTTAAAATAACCAATTTCCGGTGAAAACTGTTAACTTAACCTATAATTGCAAATAAAAAAATTTTATAAAAATACTTTCATTTATAAACCGGTAACATAACCTTAAACGGTTGAAAAGTTTTGAAACTTCTCTGCAATATGTCAATAAAAAAATATATATATTTAATACTAATTTCCGAGAGAAAAACCACTGAAATAATGCAAAATTGTTAAAAGAATTTAAATATGGTTCAATATATAGATATTTTTATTTTTCAAATACCAATTTTCGATATAAAACGTGAAAGTAATCCAAGATTATCAAAAAATTATGAATCTTTTTTTTAAATCTAAGGTTGTTTTTTTACTTAAAATACCGGTCAATTTCGAAATAGTTAAAGATTGTAATTTTCTTATTTTAAACCAAAATCGCTTGGATTGAAATCTAATGATTTTTGATTAAAAATACCAATTTCAGGTGAAACTCAAAACGAAAGTTTTCAAAAAGTGCTAAATATTATTTAAACTCTAATCATTTTTTATTAAAAAAATATCAGTTTTCGACGGAATTGGTATTTTAAAATTATCACAACAGACAATTGTTGATAATTGTAATTCAAAAATGATGAATATTGTTCTAACCATAATAATTTTGGTTCGAAAATGAAAACTTGTGGTGTAACATGTAAACGTAAGCCAACATTGTTAAAAATTGGTAAATATTTTAAATGTAATGATTATTTTTTAATGCAATCTATTTTTACGTATTTTACATAATCTAATAATTTATAAATTTTTGTTTGCAATTACAGATTTCGTGTAAAAAAATTATAAATAACGTAAAACTGTTGCAAAATTGTCAATCTTGTTCGACCTATAATGAACTTTTTTTTGAAAATACTAATTTTTAGTATAAAATACTAATCGTAACATACAATTTTTGAAAATTGTGAATTTTCTTAGAAATAGAATTTGTTAATTGAAAATACGAATATCCGACGAAAAACACTAAATGAATCCAAAATTTTTTTTAAAAAAATGGTAAATCTTGTTCGAATTATCATAATTTTTCTTTCAGATAACACATTTTCTATGTCAAACGATAATGTAATATAAAATCTTCAAAAAATTGTTAATCTTCAAAAAATTGTTAATTATTGTAAATTTTATTATTTCAAACAAAAATCGTTTTTTTTTAAATATGAATTTCTGACGAAATGGACATTTTTCACTTATTACAACAGATACATTATTCAGATGTTAATCTTCTTTGAATTCTGATACGATTTTTTTTAATAACCCATTTTGTGTTAAAAAAAATCAGTTTAACCTGCAACTGTTCGAAAATTGTAAATCTCGGTCGAACTGTAATGATTTTTTGGGCAAAAACCCCAATTTCTGGAGTAAAACAATAACTTCATCTTGACTCTTCACCGGAACAAGTTTTTTAAAAACAAAATCAGTAAATTAAAACAAAAATCTTGATAATTTAAAACAATGTTCTGTCATGTCATGTTAGTGTTTTTCGCCGATAATTGATATTTTTAGTTTAAAAAATCATTTGTTTTCAGAGTTAATTCGCAATTTTTTAGCAATTTTAGGTTACGTTATTTTATATTTTAGTTTCTGTTAATGTTTTTTGCCAGATGTTTGTATTTTTAATAAAAAATATTAGATATTAAAGTTACAAGTGAGTATTTATAAAATAAAAAAAAACATGAAGTTTCAAAAGAATAGAAAAATTTTTTTTAACATTTCTCGGATATTTTTTTATGATTTTTTATTTTACAACATTTATTTTCAGAAGATCTTTAAAACGATTACAAAATATTTCCAAAATTATTATTAAAAATCTGCAAGAGTTGGAGGCAATTTTTTTTATTTTTACAGAATCGCTCTAAAATTTGTAGGAAGAAATCGATTGATTTGAAAGGCGATTAGAAGTTTTAAAAATATTTCAAAAATAATTTAATAAAAAAAAAAGCTCAAACAAAATGTACATTTTTTAAGATTTCGAATAAAAATTTTAAAGCTTTCAAGATAATACATTTTTTTGAAGATTGCTGGGAATGTTTAAAGTGATTCTTAATTTTCTAAAGTGAATATAACGAGAATATTTATAAAGTTTTAAAAATATTACAAAAGCTTTCCAAAAGTTTCAAAAATGAATCCGGGAAATTTGGAATTTTTAAGAGTTTAAAAATATATTAGAACTTTGAAAGATTTTCGAACATTTATAAAATATTCTCAAACTTTTTCTATAGTTTTGATAGAAACTTCATCTTTTTGGCTAATGATTCAACTATTTTGTTGACAGTTTGTCTTTTTGGATGAATTGAACTCTAATTTAAAATTCTAAATATTTTTCAGGTACATTATAAACTATTGCATTTTGTTTTGTTCATAATTAATGTGTTTTTCTTGCAGAATCGTCTTTTTAGTTGAAAGTGTCTTTTTTTGTAGGAAATTCATATATTTGGTTGAAAATTAACTTTTATGTGACGAAATCATATTTTGCGTTAAAAAATTTTTTTTTTTTTTTAAATTTGTCTCTTGCAAAATATTTAAAGTTTTTTTGTTCAAGGGTTCAACTATTTTGTTGATAATTTATCTTTTTTCGATGAACTAAACTGCGTTTTATTTTGAATTAAAATCTTTTTGGATTTAAATATCAACTATTACAGTTTTACTGTAAGAATTCATTTTTTGTGTTGAAAAATTCAACTTTTTGGTTAAAGATATAATTTTTTTATTCACATTTTTTGTTTGTGCATATCTGAAATTTTCAAAAATCATTTTACATTTTCTCAATTATTTTAGGTAAATCATATTTATATAACGCTAAAAACTTAAATTCGAAATTTCTATTTGAAATTCAAATTTATTTGGCCCTCAAGCGGATAAACTAGACATGCGCTTCACGTTATTCAACTGTCGGACAAATTGTAAAAATATTAAAAAGTTTAAACATAAAAATTTAAGATTTTTGTTGGCGAAATGTTGTACAATATTTTCGGCAAAAAAATTTAAAAGAGATCATTTACTTAAAAAAATGCACAATTGTTTGAAGAATTTGGAGCAAGAACTTGACCTTGTTTCTTCTTCAAAAATGTAGTAAGTGAAAGAAAGTTATAAACTGTTGAAGTTAATGTTATGAGAATTATAATCAATTTTTATTTAAAAATTACGATTTAAAATTGCATATAATTCCTCAACAATCTCTTGTTTTTATTTTCAAATATAATGTAGATATATTTTTAAATCTTGCTAATTCATTGTAACCTCTTTTTCTCTTGTCAGCTGATACCAAATTCTTGTGATTCTTTGCTTCGGAATAAAATTAAAATACTTGGAATTCAATGTGAATTAAAGGAAACCATGAATTATTTAAATTAAATTCAAGTTTTACACCACAAATTTTAATAATAATTAGTTCTAAAAATAAAATCGAATTCCTCTTGGAAGTCGAAGTGACGCATGGTTGGTTTGCGATGAAGTACATTTTATTACTTCTTGCAAAATGATTTAGTTGCTATTCCCAGGAAGATTTTGCTCTATTTTGAATACGAGAGACTAAAAAATCTTTGGTGTAAAAACTGATATTAGAGATTTATGGGAGAAGGCACTTAAAATATGTTCTTTAAAATCTAAGTTTACAATTTGTTATCTTTTTTAACGATAAAGATGCCTCGACTTTTTACAATGCGTAGATTATTAGAATTTTTTTTTTTTTTTTGTTTGAAAATTCTATTCTATTCTTTTTTGGTTAAAAATCGCAATTGTTTGATTGAAAATTAATCTGTTTTTGGATAAGGATTTATCGATTTTGTTAAAAATTCGTATTTTTGTTTGAATTTTGGTTAAAATATTAATATAGTTGAAAATTCAACTACTTTGTCAAATTTTTCGTTATAATTTGGGAGAATTTTCTTTACTTAGTTAAGAACGTATGTACTTTGTTGTAAATTTGTATTTTTGGTTGAAAATTCATCATTTTATTTTAAAAAATTATTTTTTAAATTGAAATTTTAACTTTCATTTTTCGCGGAAAATTTATGTTTTTACTAAAACAAATATAATCTATAATTAAATATAAAATATAATTCGGGTCCTGTTGGAAATTTATTTTCGTAACTGAAAATTGAACTATTATATTTTTGGTTGAAAATTTAACTATTCTAATTATTCCATTCTTTGTGAAAACTAATCTTTTTTTATACAAATATAATCTGCTTGGCTGAAAACTAATCGGTTTGTTTGAAAAATGTAATATTTCGTTTGCAATTTATTTTATTTTGTTACAAATTAATTTATACTGTAAATTTAATTATTCTACTTAAAGTTTTGGTTAAAAATTTATCATTTTAGTTGAAAATTCATTTTACACAAATAAAATCTTCATGTTTAAAAATTCATCTCTTGATTTGAAAATATTACTGTTTTTGAACATTTATTTTTGTTTGGTTTGTAAATTAATTTTTTTTACCGAAAAATTAATTTTTTTATTTTTGGTTCCAAATTAATCTATTTTGTAGAAATTAAACTGTTTCATTAAAAATTTATTTTATTTGGTTGAAAGTTATTTTTTTATTGGAAATTAAACTTCTATTTTTTATTTAAAAATTCACTTCTGTGGTTAAATATTCACCTTTTTTTGATACAAGAATTAAAACAAAATGTATTTGGCACATTAGTTGCAATTTCAACATGGTAATAAATTTTTTCAGCCGTTTAACATTGATGTTTCGTGCATCATTATCATTTAACGACAGAAAGAAAAGTATTTTTTCTGCATTTTAAACCAAAAAAATGTCATACTTTGATGTCGCGATTTTCCATTCTGAATTTGTCAGAACAGAATCATTTCCCCATGTCTCGGGAGCAATTTTTTAATTTTGAAATAAATTGAAAATTCAATTGTTAATCGCTATCCAAAGCCGATTTTGAAAACCCATAAAATTTTTATCGTAATATTGCTCGATAGATTTTCTCGGCGATTGTTAACTTTTTTACGTCAAACTTTATTTACTCGTATTTAGAAACTTTATATCTCGGAAGCATGGTTTTATTTTATTTTTAAATTGAAAATTAAATTTTTTATCGCAATCCGCAGCCGAGTCGACTGCTATTTGTGGTCAGTGTCACTTTGAGATTGTCAAATTCTACATACCTTTACTCGAACCTGGATAACTTTTTTTTATCATACTCTCTTGGCCTCATTTCAGCAACACTTCATCTCGGGACTGGGCATTTGTTATATTTGTAAATATTGATTTCGATTTTACAGAATGCTTTCTGGCTCTTTTGTAAAATTCCCATTTGTTGGTTATCTTGTTCTGTACTACTATTATTTAGTTAAAAATGTATTATTTTTTTTTCATTTAAGATTCATATTTTCAATTAACGGCTAATTTCTGTTGTTGTAAATTAAACTGGCTTGTAGAAAATTAGCTTTTTTTAGTTGAGATATATTCTTTGCAGCTGAAAATGTAAATTCTATTTTTGCTTGAAAATTGATTTATTTTAGTTTGAAATGCATTTATTTGTTTGAAAAATCGTCTTTTTGGAGTGGAAAATTCATATTTTTGGCTATATAATTAATCTTTGTTGTTAAAAAGTTCATATTTTCGGGTTGAAAACTAAATAGTTTTGTCTGAAATTTGTTTTTTTTTTGCCTTGAAATTTCAACATTTGTGTAGCAACCCTGCATTTTTTGTAGTAATTTAAAAATGCGTATTGTTGGAATTGTGCCAAGATCTCTTTATGCCTTAAGTTCATTTCCAAAATGACGACCAAAAAATCATCACTCTTTGTGTACTAATATAATATCATTTAAATACTAATGATATTTTCAAGAATTATATACCAGGGTTAATTATCAGTTATTTCAAGATATAATGATAGATGATAGCAAAATTATACAGGAAAGCAGTAGTTATGTTTTTTTGTTGTTTTTTTTTTTTTTACTGAAGAAAAATCAAGTTTATCAACAATCACATGCATTTTAATTTTGAACTAGAGAAAATAGAGCACACATGTTTATCAAATAATGCCAAGATTCCAAAAATAAATCAATGGTTAGTCACGTCTGGAGGATTTCGGGATGAATAATTTCCCTTTTTTTTACGCATTTCTTACCTTGAGAATGAAACTGACATCAATTTATTTTAAAATTATATTTTATAAAAAGGGCGATAGTTTACAGGATGGACAGGGTAACGCAGAAAAAGGCAGGAAAGTTACAGTAAATTTATTTTTTGACTCGGCATTTTACAAATTTTTAGAAGAAAAATTTATCCAATTCGGTGCTCGATTTAAACTTTTCTTATTTTAAAAGTTTTCAGTTAAACAACAAATTTTGTAATCGTTAGTTTTTTAATTTTCTGTCTTAAAATTGCTTAAAATTATAATTTGGAAAATGTCCATTGATTAATTCTTTAGTTTAGAGTTTTGAGACTAATAGCATGGATTTATATTTTTTAACGAGAAATCGTTAGAAATGTTTAATTTTTGAGTTTAACGGCATTTAATTACAAATTGTACATATGAAAAGTGCTAAGTTTCAATTTAAAAAGTTTTTGATTCAGAAGAGTTCCACTTTGAGTGTTTTAATTTGCAGTTCGGTTTAATGAGTTCAAATTTAAAAAATTCCAGCTAAAAGAGTTCGAATTTTTTAATTTCAGTTGCCGACACATTTTTTTGCGAATTAGGAACAATTCGGGAAATGACTTTTGTTCTCTATTAAAACAGCCTTTCAAACATCTTTCTCAAATATTTGGAATCTTCTGAAATATTTTGAGATATTTTGAAATCTTTGACATTTTGTAAATCATTATATCTTTCAAACCTTTGTGAAAGCTATTGCAATCTTTGTGTAATATTATGAAATCTTTCGAATTTTTTGTGAAGTCTATCGAATGTCATAAAATTTTTTTAACATTTTCTATCATGGTAATATTTTTGCAATTTATGAATTCTTTTGAAATCTTTCTGAATGCTTTTGAATCTTTGTGAAATGATTTTAAAATCTTTTTAATCATTGTGATATCATTAAAATCTTTGAAATCATTTAAATATTTTAAATATATTTTGAAATGTTTGTGAAGTCTTTGAAATCATTGTGATATCATAGAAATCTCTTTAAAAGCTTGGTGAAATCATTGAAATGTTTTGAAATTTGTATGGAATATTTGTTAAATATTTTTTATCATTATATTATCAAAACTTTTGTGAAATCTTCGACAAATTTTTAAAATCTTTTTGAAATCTATAGAATCTTCTGTAAATATTTTGGTTTTTGTGTAAAATCTTTGAAATAATTGTGATATCATAGAAATATTTTTAAAAGCTTGACGAGATCTTTGAAATTTTTATGGAATCTTTTTAAAATATTTTTAACCATTATGATATCATTGAAATGTTTGTGAAATCTTTAGAAATCTAGAGAATCTTCTGAAAATATTTTGATGTCTTTATGAAATCATTAAAATCTTTTAAATCATTGTGATATAGTAAACTTGGTTAAATCACTGAAATGTTTTGAAATTTTTGTCAAAGCTTCGTGAAATCTTTTGAAAATCTCGAATCGTTTGAAAATATTTTGATGTATTTTTTAAATGATTAAAATCTTTGTAATGTTTCGAAATTTTTGTCAAAGCTTCGTGAAATCTTTTGAAATTTTTGTGAAATTTTCGAAATATTTTCAAAATCTTTATGAAATCTAGAATCTTTTGAAATCTTTTTTAAATCATTAAAATCTTTTGAATCATTGTGAAATCTTCGAAAAATTTTCAAAATCTTTTTGAAATCTAGAATCCTCTGAAAATATTTTGATGTATTTGTTAAATGATTTAAATATTTTGAATCATTTTTATATAGAAATTTTTGTGAAAACTTGTTGAAATCATTGACATTTTTGTGAAATCTTTGTTGAATATTTGTAACCATTGTGATATGATTGTAGTCTTTGTCAGAGCTTCGTGAAATCTTTTGAAGTTTTTGTGAAATTTTTGAAATATTTTTGGAATGTTTCCGAAATTCATAGAATCTTCTGTAAATATTTTGATTTTTTGTAAAATTTTTGTAATCATTGTAATATCATAAAAATGTTTGTGAAATCTTGGAAAAAGTTTCAAAATCTTTTTGAAATCTATAGAATCTTTTGAAAATATTCTGATGACTTTGTGAAATCATTAAAATCTTTTAAATCATTGCGATACAGAAAACTTCATCAAATCCTTGAAATCTTTTAGAATTTGTTTCAAAGCTTCGTGAAATCTAGAATCTTTTTAAAATATTTTGATGTCTTGTTTGAATCATTTAAATCTTTTGAATCATTGTACAATCTTCGAAATATTTTCAAAATCTTTTTGAAACCTATAGAAACTTCTGAATCCTTTAAATAATTGTAATCATTGAAGCCTATGTGAAATATTGTGAAACCTGTGAAACTTGTTTAAATATTTAAAACTTTATTGAAATCCTTAAAATATCTATGAAATTTTTGTGAAATCCTGGTTAAATCTGTCTTATATGTATTTGATCATTGCGATATCATTGACGTTTTTGTGAAAGTTTAGTGAAATATTTTGAAATTTTCATTAAATATTTTAAATCATTGTGATATCATTCATATCTTTGTGAAATCTTTGAAGTCATTAGAATGTTTTGAAATTTGTACGTGAAATCTTTGAGCTCTTTTGAAATGTTAAAACCCTTGTGGAATCTTTTGAAATCTTTAAAATCATTGTGATAGCCTTGTAATCTTTAAAATATAATGAAATTTTTTGGAATCCTTATGAAATTTTGGGAAATTTGGTGGAATGTTTGTTAAACATTTTCAATCATTGTGTTATGATTGAAATCTTTGTGAAAAATTCGTAAAAACTTTGGAAAATATTGAAATCTTTTATATCATTGTGATACTATTGAAATCTTTAAAAGCTTGGTAAAATCTATTGGAATTCTTTGAAAACTTTGTGAAATCATTGGAGTCTATTAAATATATTTAACCATTGAGAAATCATTGATATCTTTGTGAAATCTTGGAAATCATTAAAATGTTTTGAAATATATTTTAAATTATTGAAATTTTTGTGAAAACTTTTTTGAATCTTTTAAATCATTTCGATACTATTGAAGTCTTGTTGAAATCTTTGTTAAATATTTTTAATGATTGTGATGTAATTGAAATCATTGTGATAACATTGAAATCTTTAACAGCTTTGTAGAATCTATTGAAATTTTTTGAAAACTGTGAAATATTTAAAATATGGAAATCTGATGTACACTCAAAAGTCGAGTGGGTCAAACCCTCTATATGATTATAATAATTCCAGACTTAAGATTTCAATATTGATAAGAATAGTTTAGAATTCAGAAATTGTTCAAAATCCCTTTACATTTGGAGTAATTAATAAGTGTATAAGAAATTGTTGGTAAATTAGTCTGCGATCATTAGAATTTTTTGAAATTGAATTGAATTGACTTAAAATTTTTGGAAGGAAGTCATAAAATTTGGAACCCGGAACTGCTGCATCATAGTTTAATCGTCACTGGCATGTGGCCATTCAGTGGTACATTCACCCTATTCACAAACTAGAATGTTTAATATTGTAAGATGCTTCAAGACAATGTAGTTGGACTACTTCCAGTGAGTCGTAATTTAATATAGAGTGTTCAGCTTCCACTGAGAAGCCAATTAGAAGTGACTTTCCACCTTTTCCTTTTCTTATTGGTCGATTATGAAACTTGCATTGATTAATAATTTGATAAAAATTGGGTCGGACAGGAAGTACTTGACTTTGAAATTGGATCTGTGCAGCAACCCTGAAAATTTATTCAATAAAGATTTGCTCCTACAGATAGTTTACGCGTGTCAGTCGGCTTTTAACAAGAGAAAAGTATGAAATGATCACCAGCAAAGCGTATGAAAAATAATTTGATGCCTATTTTTGTGAATTTATTAATTATTTTCTTTAATTTTCAGAAACACCTAATGACGGAGGAGGGGACGGGAATGAAACACGTCCAATTAATGGTGAACGTGAACCGCCAGTTTGCATTGTACACACTGATCACGACATGGAAGAAGGTTGGTAGATTCATTCACTTGCTTTTCGATTTATCATTAAAAATCAGGGATAAAAAACAAAGAATCCAGCGATCAAATTTGGAAAACACACTCTGAAATTTCTGCATTCATTAAGAAAAGTTAAATGAAAAGGGGAAGAAAAGCAGTGTAGCGATCTAAAAGGGAAATTACTGTTAAAATATCATCTTTGTGGTTAAAATGTAGTTTCTTGGATTAGAAATTTACCCAATTTATTGAAAACTTATATATTTGGTTGAGCTTTCTTTTTTTTTCGTATAAAATTACTCTTCTTGGGTAAAAAATCATTTTCGTGGTTAAAATTTCATTTTTTTATTCAAAATTGAACTGTTTTGTTGACAAATGTTTGTTTGAAAATTAATTTTTTAATTATTCCATTTTTTGTAAATAATTAATGTTGGTTAAAGTATCATTTTTGTGGTTACAATTTCATTGCTTTGATTCAAAATTTACCGATTTTGTTGAAAATTCATCATTTCAGTTGAAAATTATTATTTTTTTTTTCATTTGAAAATTTAATTGTGTCATTTCTTTAGTTTAAAATTAAACTATTTATTAATTAAATATTTTTTAGGCCCAGATTCATGATTGTAGTTGAAATTCCCTTCTTTGGTTAGCACTTTATATACTTAAAAATTCCTTTCTTGGAAAATTAATTTTTTCAACTGCAAATGTAACTTTTTCATTTTTTGTTCACAACTTAGTTAAAAATAGAACTAATTTGCCGAAAATACATTTTTTTCTGGTTAATGATTCTTTTTAATTCAAACAACTTTTTTTGTTGTTGAAAATTTAATTATTTTGTTAAAAATTCGTCTGTTTTGGTAGGAAATCAATTTTTTGGTTGAGTATTGAACCAATTTGTTGAAAATTCTTCTTTTTTGGTTGTATTCAAATGTTTTAGGTTGAACATAAAAAATCTTTTTTGTCTTAAAATTTGTTCGTTTAAAATTAAACTATTTTGTTAAAAATTAAAATTTTCTAGGAACATGCAACTATTTGGTTCATATATTTTTTTTCGTGAAAGATTCGTCATTTTAATTGAAAATTCATTTGTTGAAAATTCAATTATTCTGTTAAAAATCTGTTTTTTTTTATAATAATTTTTTAGTTGAAAATCCATGTATTTTGTAAAGAATTTTGCATTTTTTGGTGGAAAACTAATTTTCTTATTTGAAAATTCGACGATTTGGTTTGTGATTATAAACTGATGTTATTCTAAGTTTTCTTTACGTCTGGGAAGTAATGAATAGAATGTTACGACCTTTCCAGACTTTAGAGACGTGTAAATGTGAAATATTCATAAGAAATAGACAACAAGTTATATATGTATAATTTTTTTTTCATATCTAAACATTCTACTATTTAGTTGAAAAGTTGTCTTTATTAGTTGAAAAATCGTCTTAATTACTAGAACTTTAATATTCATTTTTGAAAATAGTTATTTTGATTGAAAATAAAACACGTTAGAAACTTAAACTCTTTCGTTGAAAATTCTTAATTTTGGTTACATTTTTTTAATGAAAGTTAATTTTATTAATTGAAAATTTAACTATTCCATTTTTGGTTGTAAAGTAATATTTTTTAGTTCAAAATTTAAGTATTTGGTTGAAAATTGATCTTTTTTAGTTTATATTTAACTACTTGATTGAGAATTCATGTTTTCTGTTGTAAATTTCTTGTATTTTCGTAAATATTTAAGCTTTTTGGTTGAAAATTCAACTATTTGGTTAAAAATTCATTTATCTTGTGAAAAATTTAATACTTTTACTTGAAAAATTAGGAATTTTAAGCGGTTTAAATTGAATTTAATGCAGTGTTCACATTAATTTTATCTAAATATGCGCTGAATTTTAAGTATAGACACAATAACAATTTTGTATGAATTATTTTTCAAAATTAATTTACTTTAAGGACATATTAATTTTAAACTATTTTGTTGAGAATTCATTTTTTGCTGAAGATTTATATTTGAAATTGAAAATTTACTGTCATCTGTACATTTTTTAAATGAAAATTAATTTTTTTACTGAAAATGTAACTTTTCATTTTTGATTGACAATTCACCTTTTTGGTTAAAAGTAAAATTAATTGTCTGCAAATTAAACTCTTTTGTATAAAATGAAGATTGATAATTTTAGCTGAAAATTCATAATTTTGGATGAAATTTTTGTTGCCAAAAATTAATTTTTCAAGCTTAATATTCAATTATTTGGTTAAAGCGTCAATTTTTTTAGTTGAAATTCAACTATGCGGTGGAGAATTCATGTGGTTTTGAATTATTGTTCAAATTTATAAACTTCAGGGGAAATCCAAATTAAACTATTTTGTTGAAAATTAATATTTTTTAGTTGTATATTCAACTGCTTTCTTGAAATGTGTTATGAAAATTAAATTTTTTCGACCGAAATTGTAACTTTTTTTAACTTTTTGGTTTAAAATGAATCTCTTCCAGTTGAAGATTCATGATCTTAACTTAAGTTATATATATATATATATTTATATATATTTTATATATATTATATTTATTTTTTTGTTTAGAAAAGGATCTTTTTTAGATTAATAATTAGATTAATATTAAACAATTTTGATGAAAATGAATATTTTCTAGTTGAAAATTCAACTGTTTGTTCAATAATTTATTTTGTTTATTTAAATATTTATGATTTAAATTTAAAATTCAACTGCTTTGTTGAAAATTCTTTGTTTTTTGTTGTAAAATTTAATTTTTTTAACTGAGAATGTAACTTTACCAGTTTTTGTTGAAAATTGATCTTTTTCAGTTGCAAATTTTGGTATTTTTGAAAAATGGTCTTTTTGGTAGAAAATTAATCTTCGTGATTGAAAGTTCATCTTTTTTCCGAAACTTTTGTCTTCTCTATTTCTTTATTAATAATTTTTTCACTCAAAGTATGGAAAAACTGAAATTTTGTTCATAACAATTTTTTACGCTTTATTAACTGATTAGGTAAATTTTATACTGTCTTAAATGAATGTTTAGAGACTCATAGAATACAAATAATTTGTACATTATTCCATTTATTTGTTATAAACAAATTTTATGAACAAATGAGCAAATAGTCTTCTTATCGGTAAAAAATTTCTGTTTGCTAAAAGTGCTTCATATTAATATAGGAATGACATTAAATTACAAAATTAATTGAAAAGTTTTTAATAACCTTTGTTATAAACAATTCTTGCTGCGAAATATTAAAATTTGAGATTTTTTCAAATTATAATTTCCTTCAATAGCCTGAACGATTTCAAGTATTCCTAAAAATAATAGAATAATAAATGATTGATAAAATATAATAATTTCTATTTTTATTAACAAGTTATATAAACAAATTCAAAATTTTGGCCCTTTCGCATAGAAAACAATTGGTTTGTTTTTAATAGAATTCAGTCATTTTAAGGAATTTTTAAGATTTTAGGGTATTTTTAAAACTTCTAAGGCATTTTCAGGAGCTTTTTAATTTGAAGTATTTTAGGAAATTTCAAAAGTTTCCAAGAATTTCTTTGGATTAATGTCAATTATTTAAAGTGATTTTAAAGCTCTTGAAATATTATAGCATAAGGAAATTTATTCATGAGTAGTGAGGTATTTTGTAGGGTATTAAAGATTTGAAGAGATTTGAAATTCACCCTGAATTCTTTGGAATTCTCTTGAAATTTATGAATTCACTGGAAGTTTTTTAATTTACTTGAATTTCCATAATTTTACTCTTTTCTACTTAATGCAATGGATTTTTTTTTATTTTTCAAAGTTTTAATTTAATTCATCCTTGGGATCAATTGATAAAATGATTAAAGGATTTGAAATATTTTCATGAGCTTTTAATTTGAAATATTTTAGGATAGAGAATTTTTTAGAGTTTCGGAATATATGAAACGATTTTACAGGATCTTTAAGTTTTTATGGAATATGAAAAGATTCCTAGAAATTAGCAATTGATTTTGAATAATTTTAAGAGATTTTAAAGCGACCTTCAGTTCTTATTAATTTATCCTGAATTCATTAAAATTCTCTCGAATTCTATTAATTGTTTTAAATTCAATTGATAAAATCATCAAAGGATTTGAAATATTTTATGTATATTTTTATTCAAGGTATACTTGAAGGAATTCCAAAGACTTGAAAATATTTTAGGGTATTTTAAAAGATTCCAAGGCATTTTAAATATATGAATGTAATTTCGAGGAATTTCTGAGGGTTTTAATAATTTTAAGAAATTTAAAATGTTTAATTAATTTCAAAGACTTTTTCACAAGAAGTGAGGGATTTCGTAGAGTTGCAAAGATTTTAAGAGATGTTCAAACATTTTTTCAATCATTTTAAATTCGCCCAGAATTCGTATTAATTCATTCTAAATTCTTGAAGTCTTTAAAAATCATTGTAAATTATTATTTGGGATTTCATCAAATTCCTTTGAATCCTCTTTCAAGTTTCTAATCTCATTTCAAACCTACTCCATTCAATGAATTTTGTCTCATTTTTTAATTGTTTTCAATTTACTTGATTGCTTTTCAAAATTTAGTTTGATTTTTTATCATTGAATTCTTCTCATTTCCTTTAAATCCTCTAAATCCTCTCAAATTTTACTAAAATTAATTGAATTTTTTCGATTTTCAAAATTGTTTCTAATTCATTTTAATTATTTTTTGGAGTTCATCCTGAATTCTTAATAATTAGCCCTATTTTTTTTTTAATTTCTTGATATTCTCTAGAATTCGTTTATTTTACTTGAATTCTGCTAAATTTGATGGATTTTTTTGATTTTTAAAAAGTTTGTATTCAATTGATCCTGAAGTCTTTATCCCTCACTTCATTCTTAAGAATTTCTTAAAAATTCTTTTGAATTGACTTTCACTTTTCTAAGCTCATTTCAAATTTTCTGAATTCAACGAAGTTTTTGCATATGATTCATTCCAATTTGTTGTTAAAATTATCTTGAATTTTTATGAATTTCACCAAATTCTCATTTATCTTAAATTCCTCTATATCTATTATAATTTTACAAAAATTAATTGAAGTTTTATCTTATTAAAAATTGTATTCCAATTCGTTTGAAGTATCTTGAGTTTTATTTAATTTTTTTTTTTTTTTGAAGTCTTATTTTTTTTCTTGAATATGTTACCCTTTCAACGCGAAAAATGTACCCTACGAGCGTGAAGAAAAGTACCCTTTGGTCCCTATATTTTATCGCATAGGGTTCTCGTGTTAGATATTAGTAGGTATTGAAATATTTAAAGAGGTTTGAAATTTTTCTTGGAATTCACCTTGAATTCTTTTTAAAGCTTTGGAATTCTCTTTGAATTTTTTAATTTACTTTGAATTGCATTGAATTT
>NC_046659.1:158237790-158240334 GCF_010883055.1 Belonocnema kinseyi
TAAAGAGGTTTGAAATTTTTCTTGGAATTCACCTTGAATTCTTTTTAAAGCTTTGGAATTCTCTTTGAATTTTTTAATTTACTTTGAATTGCATTGAATTTTTCTAAGCTTTTTTCAAATTTACCGAATTCAATTAATTTTTTTCAAATTTTTAATTGTTTTAAATGCAGTTGATTTTTTGTTGTTGTAATTCACTTTGAATTTTTATGAATTTCATTGAATTCTTTTTTCATAAATTCCTCTAAATCCATTACAGTTTTAAGAAAATACATGGAATTTTTTTGATTTTTGAACATTTTTCCAATTCATTTGAATGTAAATTCAATTGTTCCGAAATCTTCTGAATTTATTTTAAATTTGTTTATCTAATTTGATTACAAAAATTTAAATTTTTATATTTTATTAAATAATATTTAATATTTTAAGGAATACCTGAAGTCGTTTTGGGAATTGAAGGAAATTATTATTTGAAAAAATCTTAATTTTCAATATTTTGCCTCAAGCATTGTTTATAGCAATGGTTATTATAAACTTTTCCATTACGTGGTGACCGCTGGACCGGGAAAGCGGGAATTTTTTGAGAACGGGAATTTTACAAATTTGTAGAAGAAAAATCTGTCCACGTTCGATTTCAACATTTTAAAAATAATTAGTTGAATTGCTATGTTTTTCAAGTATGATATTATTTAGCTTACAATGCGTAATTCAAATTTTTTTACATTTGAAATTTTCCATTTAACATTTTCATTTTTAAGCTTACATTTTTAATTTGAAGAATTTTTAAATGCTTTCCTAAAGACTTGAACAAATAAAAAATAAAAACCTTTGATGTTGAAACTTTTGGATAAAAAACATTTTTATTTAATAAATAGATAATTTTTTTAATTTATCTATGCTTTAAGTATTAAAGAGCGAACAAAAACGATTTGACAATACGATTTTAAATCAGTTCAAAATTTAAGAATTTTCACATTTTAACGTTAAAACTTAAACTGTTTCAATTTGAAAGTCTTAGTCATTAAACAAATGTGAACGTGTGATTGAAAGTTTATAAACTATTTTCGACTTAAAAATAACTTTATAATAATATATCCTTAATTAAAAGATTTTATTGAATTAAAAATATTGTTATAGTTTAAAATATTCAATTTTTAACCCATTTAATTTGAAATTTTTAATTAAAAAAAAGATTAATTATTGAATATTTAGCAATATTTGAATTTTTATGTAAGATAAGTAAATGAAAATCAAATATTTAAAAAAATTGAAAAATGCTTAATTTGTAAGTGAAATTTTTAAATTTTGATGTATAATTTACAAATGAACATTTGTAGAAAAAATTTGAGTAATTAAAATAAATATTTATGAGTTTTAAAAAGATTAAAAATTATTTTGTAAATTTGAGAAAGTTTTCTTAAAATCTTCTAGAATCTTTTTCGAAAATTTTGTTTAAATCTTTGAAAAATTTTTTAAATATTCTCTTAAAATTTTGGCAGATATTTAGAAGTTCTGACAAAATTTCCAAAATTATTTAAAATTTAAAACAACTTTTAGATTTCTCAAGATTTGGAAATAAAATTTTGAAGCTTTCCAAGGTTGTTTAAACTATTTAAAAAGAAAATAATTACATTTCTAATTTAATTGTTCAGTTAACATTTTTATTTTTAAATATTTGGTGTTTCTAGCTTAAAATTCCTTAAAATTATATAATTTTGAACATTTTAAAGTTCACTGATTGATTTTTTAATTTAGAGCATTGAAAATGATAACGTGGACTTATATTTTTTTATATTGAAAAATGTTAGTACCTTTCATTTTATACGCGTAAATTATTGAGCACTCGAATACAAAATTTGGTAATTAAAAACTTAAACTTCAATTTTAAAAGTTCAAAATTTAACAGTTCCACTTTGAGTGCTTTCATTTGCTGCTCAGTTTTTATTACCTCAAGTTGAAATTTTTTTAGCTTTAGAGTTCCCTTTTTTAAATTTCATTGACCGTGAAAAATGTTTGCGAATCGGGAAATGACCGGGAATTTATTTCGTTGATTAAAACGCCCACCCTGCATTAGTTTTGTAATGAAATTCACACTTGACACTTTTAGCAACAAAAATGTTTGTTTTTTTTACTGATAATAAGACTATTTTTCAATTGGTTCATACCATTTTTTATAACAAATAAATGGAATAATAAACAAATTATTTGTATTCGATGAGTCTCCAAACATTCATTTAAGACAATATAATTTTTTCCTGATAAGTTATTAAAGCGTAAAAAATGTGTATGTACAAAATTTTAGTTTTTCCATTCTGTAAGTGAAAAGAATGATTAATAAACAAATAGAGGAGCGATTTTTGAAAGAAAAAAGGTGCATTTCCTCAAAGTGTGCGCCCTATTGCGTATGCTTTTTCCTAATGAAGATTTGTTTGAACAGACGAAGCAAGATCAGAGGCAACTTTTCGCTACACAGTTGAGAATGTCTCGAAGATGAAAGATTCTCAACTCTCGCCACCATGCTACGTTCGAAATTTACCCTGGAAGATA
>NC_046659.1:158240434-158244870 GCF_010883055.1 Belonocnema kinseyi
GATCAGAGGCAACTTTTCGCTACACAGTTGAGAATGTCTCGAAGATGAAAGATTCTCAACTCTCGCCACCATGCTACGTTCGAAATTTACCCTGGAAGATAATGGTTATGCCACGATCGAGTCAAACTCAAGAGCGACAGCCACAAAGGTCTCTTGGCTTCTTTCTGCAGTGCAACGGAGAAAGCGAATCGACTTCTTGGAGTTGTTATGCAGTTGCCGAACTACGTCTTCTGTCCTGTAAAGCAGGGCAAGATTACTTCAGTAGAAGTCAGTGCAATCCTTACATTTTTATTCATCAATTTATTGTAAGAGGGAAGACCTAGATTTTTTTCAAATCCTTATTTCCTCATCTTTTCAGAAATTCAGCATCTTTTCTACAGTAAAGAAAATGACTGGGGATTCAGTCATTTTATGACGTGGCAGGACGTTCTTGATCCTGATAAAGGTTATATCAAAGATGACTCTATCACACTGGAGGTTTGTCGCATCTAATATTTTGCCTTTAGAATTTTAGAATTTACAATTTTTTTATCCAGGAATTTTACACATTTTCAGAAAAAAATATCCTTTTAACTTTGATTTTAACCGTTTTTTTTTTGTTTCTTTAAAAACTAGTTTAATATTGATCTTTGTCAATTGTGACATCATTCAGTTTAGAATGCATAATTCGAAAATCTTTCAGTTTAGAAATTTTCTATTTTAGATTTTTAATTTTTAAGCTTGTTTAAAATTGAAAATTTTTGATAAAAAACATGTTTGGTTTATCAACTGTGAATATTAAGTAATGAATGATTCATTAAATTGAATTGCACTTTAAGGTTTAAAAAGTAAATAAATAATTGTTTGTACAAGAGGATTCGGAGTCAGTTCAAAAATTTAGAATTACCAGATTTTAACGTTAAAAATTAAGTCGTTTCAATTGAAAAGTCTTGTTAGTTAAACAAATGTAAATATATTTATAATTAACGGCTTTTATTACATTTTAAATATAATTTCAGTCTAAAATATTCAATTGCTAAACCATGTAATTTTAAAAATTTTCAATTTAGAAAAAGAACAGTAACTTAATATTTAGAAATATCTGATTGTTCATTTAAAATCAGTGATGATAATTAAATATTTAAAACTAAACAAAAAAGTAAACTTTGAAAGTAACAACATTAATTGTTCTATTTAACCAAATTTAATATGTAAGACAAATTGTTGAATTTTTATTTATAAATAACAATTGACCACCTATTATTCTAAGAAAAATTTCAAGTTGAGATATTTATAAATTCGAAAAAATTAAATATTAATTTAAAACTTGAAATTGTTTGAAATAATTTATAGGAAGTGTCTACGTGTACCGACAAAATCCGTCTATTCGTAACAAAATTTCGCCGCAAATAGCCCACGGCCTAATTCAAAACAAAATACAGATTTTGGCAGATTTCGAAGAAAAAGTTTGGAAGCTCTCTTAAGAATTTTGACAGGCTTCAGAAGAATGAAAAAAATAATTTCCTAGGAAAATTGAAAATGATTTTTTATTTTAATAAACTAATTTTAAGAGAGTATTTAAAAAGATTTACAACGATTTATAAAATTTTCGAAAATTAATAGTAATAATAATAGTAATGTAGATTTTTAAAGATTTTGAAATAATGTTTCGAAGCATTTTAACTATTTAAAATAAAAATGATTGAACTTTTTATTTGAACAGGGAATTTTCAATTTTTTTAAAATTTATAGTTGGAACTGGAATTTATCAAGAATAATAATAATTTTGATTTGGAACCGGGAATTTTCAAATTTTTTAAAATTCTGAGCTAATGCTGGCAATTTTCGAAAAGGAACAAAATTCTGAATTGGACTATTTATCAAAAGAATTATAATTTATCTTGGTACAGGGAATTTTAAAATTTAAATAAATTCCGAGCTGGAACACAGAATTTTTTTAAAGAATGAATTCTAGTTCGAAGTTGAGACGAGACATTTTTCGAAAAATAAAATAAAATTATGAATTTGAATAGGGAAATTTAAAGAAAAATTCCAATTCTTAGTTGAAACAGAGAGTTTTCGAAAAGTATTAAAATTCCGGATTTGAACGAGGAATTTTCAATTTTCAACCAATTTTGAGTTGCAAATAAAATTCATGCAGGAGAATAAAAATTCTGAATGAAAAATTAAATTTCTTAAAAAGAATTATAAGTTTCCGAAAAGAATTAAAATTCTGGATTTGAATAGGGAAGCTTTCGAACAGAATTAAAATTTCGGATTTAAACAGAGAAATGTTCAATTTCTTACCAATTTTGAGCTGGAATTAGAATTTAAAATTGCTTAAAATGGTATAATTTTGAACATTTTTAAATTCATTGATTGATTTTTCCGTTTATAGCAATGAAAATGATAACGTGGATTTAAATTTTTGGAACTGAATCTAAATCGTTGAACTCTATAATTTATAAAAGTTAAAAAAATTTTATTTGGCAATTAACTGCATTTAATTTATAAAAATTTCATTTTTTTTCAAATGAAATTTTATACGTGTAAATTATTGAGCAATTGAATACAAAATTTTGTAATAAAAAAACTTTCGAAAAGAATCATGTTTTTTATTTGTAACAGGGAAATTTTTGAAAACAATTCTAATTCTGATTTGGAGAGTTGAATTTTCGAAAAGAAAAATTGTTATCATTGTTAAGGGACCTTACTTTTTAGTTGTAAATTTTATTATTTGGAGGAAATATAATAATTTTTTTAAAAAGACATCCTTTTTTGTTGCAAATTCAACCGTTTTGTTAAAAATTCGTCTTTATTGGGTTGAAAATTCAACTCTTTTCGTAGAACATTAGCCTTTTATTTAAAATTCCTATTTTGTCGCTCATTAGTCAAACGAAATCCTTTTTAGATGACAAGTATTTTTTCTTCAGATTTGTCTTTTTGATTTGAAAGTTGATATTTTTTAGTGGAATTTTCATTTTTCTTGAACAAAATTGCAACTGCTTGGTAAAAAATTTAACAATCTTGTTAAAAGTCAAACTTTTTAATTAAAAGTTTAATTATTTATCATAAAATTAATTTATTGTTTACAATTAGTAATTTGGTGTTAAAAAGCAAACTCGAATCTGCTTTGGATGAAAATTTAACTATTTTTTTTCTAAGTTTTTTAAAATTCATCTAGATTAGAAAAAATTTCATCTTTCTTGAATAAAAATGCAACTGTCTGTTTGTAAATTAAACTTTGTTGTTAAAAAAGTATACATTTTTTTAAAACATTATACTGTTTTGTTTAAAATTTATATTTCGGTATTTAAAAATGTACTGAAATCTTTGCTGGATGAAAGTTCAACTTGAAAAAATGGTATTTTTTATTAAAAGATCATCTTTTTTAGCACAAATTTCATCTTTCTTGAATAAAAATGCAATTATTTGTTAGATAATTGAATTATTTTGTTAAAAATTCATCCTTTTTGGTTGTAAAATTCATCTTTTTTGATTGGAAATTCAAATTTTTTCACAGAAACTGATTTTTTATGCGAAAAAATACATATTTTGATATTAAAAAGTCAATTGGAATCTTTTTTTAAAATGAAAATTCAACTGTTTTTTAAAAGTTTTAGAAACATCATCTGTTTTAGCAGAAATTACATCTTTCTTGAATAAGAATGCAATTGTTGGTTGAAAATTAAACTCTTTTTTTTAAGTTTGTATTTTTTATTTTTTTACTTCACCTGTTTTAGTAGAAATTACATCTTTCCTGAATAAAAATTTCAATGCTTGTTTAAAAATTCTGCTGTTTTGTTGAAAATCGATCTATTTGGTAGAAAATTAACTTTTTGTTTCAATTTAATATTTTGGTGTTGAAAAATGAATTGAAATCTTTGTTGGATGAAATTTCAACTTTAAAAAAAGTGGTCTTTTTTTATTAAAAATTCATCTGTTTTAGCACAGCTATCATTTTTCTTGGATAAAAATTCGTCATTTTGGATTGGCCCTTCAATTTTTTTCATAAACACTTATTTCTTGTTTAAAAATTCATATTTTGATTGTTGAGATAACTTTTTTAACATCATCTCTAGTTGAAAATTGAACTGTTTAATGAAAAAGCCTCTTGCTTTTGGTTTAAAACTATTATTTTATTGGGTTAAGTGCATCAGTTTCGTAGAAAATTAATTTTCTGCTGAAAATTCACATTTTTTTTGTTTAAAAGCTCAATTTTTGTAAAAAAAAATCGTCTTTTGGCTTGAAGTTTCAATAATTGAGTTAAGGGCATGTGACACAGCTAAATTCCTATATTACCGACAACAGTTTTTCAGTACACTGAATGTTTTTTTGAACCTAAGAACTTTTTTTGTAAATAACCCTTAAACGGCCAAAACGCCACTACCGGTACACTGCTTTTCAACGGCCAATAACTAAGACTATTCGACACTAGAAAAAATTGAGACACATAT
>NC_046659.1:158244970-158249956 GCF_010883055.1 Belonocnema kinseyi
GAAACTTTGGGAAATGTATTAGAGTACAATAAAGTACGTTAAGGTACTGCATTTTGGTAGGAACTTCACTGAAAATTATTTCATCTTTTTTCTGAACCTCAACATTTTTTGAACGTTCGAACTCTTTTTTTACATAAAATATCGGTTTCAAACTTTGAGAAATGCAAGAGCCGAAAGAAAACTACGTTTACGTACAAAGATTAATAATAAAAGATGTAAAAGAATATGTTTCAACAATCAATTCCAACGGCATCAGCCGGTAACGTTGTACACGAAAATACGAACCCTCTAGAGCCTCGTCTAGTAGCCGCCAGGTTTCGTATTTTCGTGCACAACGTTACCGGCTGATGCCTTTGGGATTGATTGTTGAAATATATTTTTTTACATCTTTTATTATTAAGCTTTGTACTTAAACGTAGTTTTCTTTCGGCTCTTGCATTTCTCAAAGTTTGAGACCGATATTTTATGTATAAAAAAAGTTCGAACGTTCAAAAAATGTTGAAGTTCAGAAAAAAGATGAAATAATTTTCAGTGAAGTTCCTACTAAAATGCAGTACCTAAACGTACTTTATTTTACTCTAATACATTTCCCAAAGTTTCAGCTCGATATTTTATTTACAAAAAAAGTTCTTAGGTTCAAAAAAACATTCAGTGAACTGAAAAACTGTGGTCGGTAATAAAGGCATTTAGCTGTGTCACATTCCCTTAAACTCTTATTTATTTCTTGAGTGAAAAATCTTTATATTTGTTCAAAATTGTTGGAAATTCGTCTTTTTGATATTAAAATTATTTTCTTTTGTTGTATAAATTTAATTCTTTTTTGATTAAAATATAAACTATCACACTTTTTCGTTGTGAATTTGTCTTTTTAGGTTGAAAATTCCACTATCATGTTAGAAATTTAATTATGCAAATTCGTCCTTTTATAATATAAATTCATCTTTTATTTGTAGAAAAATGATCCATCTTAGGTGAAAATGCTCTTTTTTTGTCAAAAAATAAATCTTTTCGGGTTGGAAACTCAACTTTCTTCTAAAAATACATCTTTTTGTCAGTAACAGGGTGTCTAGTGACCTTGAAAACCTGGAACTCCCCTTGAATTGTTTTTTTAACCTTGAAAACCTGGAAATCTCCAGGATTTTTTCACGAAAACCTTGAATCTTAATTATTCTTGATAATTTCTTTTAAAACAGCAATTTTATCGAAATGCGAAGAGTAATTTAAATCTTTTAGCCTATTATGAAAGAAACATCTCGTGTAGAAAAAAAAATTTCTGCACATTTTTTTATTCGTCAAGATATAATTTATCTTTTGTTTATTACAGAATAAATAAAGATATTTCAAGGCACGTTTTGTTGATGTGTTCAACTTATAAATTATAAAAGTTATTAGATTTCAAAGATTTCAAAAATTTGAAACGATTTCAAGAGGTTTTAAAACTTCAATATTTCAAATAATTCAATGACTTCAACGAATACAAAAGATTTTCCAAACAAAGATTCGAGAAAGATTTTATAAGCATAAAGATTTGGAACATTTCACAAAGATTTTAGAACTTACAAAAGAGTTTAAATATTTAAAAAAGGGTATATTAAACCACATTTCTAAGCTTTCAAAAAATGTCTACGATTTTAAACAATTTCAAGATTTTTTAGAAGATATCAAAAGATTGCACTAAGATTTGTAACAATTTAAATGATTCCAACGAATCCACAAAGATTTCGAACATATCGCTAAGATTTCAAACATTGCACAAACGTTTTAAAACGTTCAGAACATTTTAAACATTTTAAATGACTTTGAAATTTTTTAGGAGATGTCAAAAGATTTTATAAAAGTTTCAAAGATTTCCTAAAACATTCATAAAGATTTCAAAACAATACGAGAAATTTCAAAGATTTCAACAAGGGAATCTGCTACACCAGATTTCAAGGATTTGAAACCATTTCAAAGATTTTAAACGATTTAAAAATGTTTGACAATATTTCAAACGATTACAAAAGATTTCTGAAATATTTTAAAGAATTCTTAAGGATTTCAAAACATTTAAAAGATTTTTAATGATTTTAAGAGGTTTCAACAAATTTGAGAAGACTTGAAAAGATTTGAATAATTTCAAACGAACAAAACAGATTTCACGAACAAAAATTAAAGAAACTTTTTAAAAATTATTTCAAAGATTTAAAAAAATTGTACAAAGTTTTCGTAGATTTCAAAGCTTTTCCAGGGCTTAAAAGATTTCAATAAGGGTACAGTTAAACAGATTTCAAAGATTTAAAAACATTTCCATTATTTTAAACGTCAACATTTTTTATAAGATTTCAAAAGATTTCAAATATTCCAGTAATTTTAAACGATTACAACCAATTTCATCAAGATTTCACAAATATTTCAAATATTCCAGTGATTTCAAACGAATACTAAAGACTTGGAGAATATTTCACAATTTCTTTACAGAATTCATAAGGATTTCGAAAGAATTTCAAGAATTTCAAAGATTTGACAAAAGCTTTAAAAAATGCTAAAAGCTTTCATTAAGGTTTATAATACTTTACAAAGATTTCAATAATTTCAAAGACATTACAAAGATTTAGCAATATTCTTAAAGATTTCACAAGGACGTCTCATCTCCGCAGAAAATTAAGAATTTGTTTATTTACGATTCGGCTTTCTTTAGAAATTTTTGGCCAATAAAAAATGAAATGGCTCATTTTTTACATATATGACAAATGTTTATTTCATTATTTGATGTAAAAAAGGAGACCTGGAAAATTTTTATTTCTTGACCTGTATGTATGTATTTGTTTGAGGATGTAACTATTTTTTACAAATTCGTCTTAGCTAAATTTAAAATTGAGTTTAAAATTCATCTCTCTTGGCTAATAATAAACTTTTAGTCGAAAAAACGACTTTTAGCTTTAAAAATTTAACTATCATTTAAGAAATAGTCCTTTTGGCTTAAAAATCCTACTATTTGGTTGAAACTTGATATATTTTGTTGAAAATTCGTCTGGTGGTAGAAAATGAATTTTTGTTTTGGTTAAATATTCAGCCATTTGGTAAAAAATTTCAATATTTTTTTTTAATTGATCTTTTCTAGCTTGGAAATTGAAGATTTCGGATTGAAAATTCAACTCTCTTGTAAAAAAAGTGGTAATTTTGTTTTGAAAATTCAACTAATAAATTTTGTTGATTTAAAGGTACACGTAGTGGCAGATGCACCGCACGGTGTCAGTTGGGATAGTAAGAAGCACACAGGTTACGTTGGATTGAAAAATCAAGGTGCTACATGCTATATGAATTCTTTACTTCAAACTCTCTATTTTACAAATCAGGTATGTTGAAAATAAAAATATACTTGCTTAGAACAAGTGTGAATACATTTTTTATTATAAAACATAAACTGGAGAATTTTTTCTTGGATATTTTCAGTTACGCAAGGCTGTCTACAAAATGCCGACGGAGAGCGACGATTCTAGCAAAAGTGTTGCCCTCGCTTTGCAGAGGGTGTTCCACGAGTTACAGTTCAGTGACAAACCAGTCGGTACAAAGAAACTCACCAAAAGCTTTGGATGGGAAACGTTAGATTCGTTTATGCAACACGATGTACAGGAATTTCTGCGCGTGGTAAGAAGAAAAATAATATTTGAAATATTTTTGCGTCCCTAAAATGAAAAAGAATGTTTGTTTCTTTAGAATAAGCCATTAAATCAAATCAGGATGAAGAATTGACTGGGAAACCGGGAATTTAATTCTGATCACAGTAAAATTCATGTTTTTATTGTTTTAATCATTTTTGTCAATTTCATCAAGTGATTTCTACTTCATCTACAGCCGCGGGAGTTTATTATTCATTTTTTTTTAATTATATTTTTTTATTTCAGTACATATAGTTACGGATTTATTTACTTTTTGGCAGTTTATGAATCTTAGATTTTTCAGATTATATCAGTTTACTCGAATTAAATTATAATTTATTATTGTTCAAGAGTATTTTTGTTGGAATTATTTAGTGGTTATTGTTATGCGTCCGTTTTTATTTTAGATTAGGGAGTTGCCGTAAAGAAAAATAATTTCGCTTGGAACAGGGATTTTTTTTTGACAAGGAGCGTTAATTTTCTTTAAGAATTAAAACTGAGATTTAGAAGAACGGAATTTTAAAAAATTCCTCTTCCAAGTCCGAATTCCTCACAATTTTTAAAGGTTCCCTCTTAAAACATTTTAGAAAAAGAAATGTACTTCAAGTAGTTTTTGGCCTAGAAGTAGTATTTCAAAGAAGAAAGATTTCTGAATTATAATTTAAAATTTGGTTACATTGTTCGTTTCAAATTTATCTTCTTTTAGGTGAAAATTCAACTAGGGGTTGAAAGTTAAACTCTTGTTACAATTTTTTGTTGTTTGAAGATTCATCTCTTTTTAAAAATGTAACTCTTTGTTGAACATAATTTTATTAACAAAAAATTTAACTATTCCAGTAGAAAAATGAACTATTTTGCTGAACATACGTTTTTTTTTTAAATTAAGAATTAGATTTTTAACGGAAAATTCAACTATTCTATTTTTGGTTGAAAATTTATCTTTTTTGGATGAAAATTCAACTATTCGATGGAATATTGATATTTTTTATATCAAAATTAAATTGTTGTTTTCAATTTGGTTAAAAATTAATCTTTTCTAGTTCGAAATTCAACAATTTGGCCAAAAATTTGTAATTTGTAATTGAAAATTCAACGATTTCGTTGAAAATTTGCAGATTTTGTTAAAAAATCGATTTTTTTTTTGTAGAAAATAATATTTTTGTCTAAAAGTCAAACTCCTTTAAAAAAAAAATAAAATAATTTAATTAAAAAGGATGAAAAGGATTTTTTTTTCGCTGAAAATTGATTTTTCTTTCATTGAAAATGATATATTTTTTTGTAAACTGTAAACGCAACTATTATTCCAGTTAAATATTTCATAATTTTAGTTAAAAATTCATCTGTCTGA
>NC_046659.1:158250056-158259669 GCF_010883055.1 Belonocnema kinseyi
TTTCCAACTGAAAATTTAACATTTTTGGTTGAAAATGGATCTTTTCTAGTTCGAAATTCAACAATTTGGCTAAACATTTGTATTTTGTAATTGAAAATTCAATTATTTCATTGAAAATTCGCAGATTTTGTTAAAAACCCGATTTTTTTGTAGAAAATAATATTTTTGTCTGAAAGTCAATCTCCTTCTTAAAAAAAATCAAATTATTTAATTAAAAAGCATGAAAATGATTTTTTTTTCGCTGAAAATTGATCTATTTTGTTGAAAATTTGTTTTTCTTTCATTGAAAATGATATATTTTTTTTTGTAAACTGTAAACGCAACTATTATTCCAGTTGAATATTTCATAATTTTAGTTAAAAATTCATCTGTCTGATTGAAACTTCATTTTTTGACTAAAAATTAATTATTCAAGTTTTGTTTGAAAATTAAACTCTTTTAGTTGATATCTATTCCAATTTCTATTGAAATTTTTGTTCTCCGTTCAAAATTCAATTATTTGGTTGAATATTCATCTTTTGTAATTGAAAATTCAAGTATTGTAGTTGAAAATTTACATTTTAATGAAAAATTCCTTATTTTGCAATTTGTTGCTCTGTTTTCATAAAAGATGTTTAGAAGTAACGTCATGAGTTAAAATAATTTTTTTTTCATCGCATTTGGTTAAAAACTTTACGATTTGGTTGAAAATGTAATTTTTGTCTTAAAAATGCAACTATTTTATCATAAAGTCATCTTTTTTGTTCAATAATTTAATTATTTTCTTAAAATTTGAAATATTTGGTTAAAAATGCAACTGTTTGGTAAAAAATTAATGTTTTTGGTTTAAAAATTTATCTTTTTTTGGTTAAATTCTACTTTTTTCAAATTTTTATTTGATATATTTTTTTGATCTTTAACTATTACATTTTTCTTTCGGGAATTCATCTTTATCAATTGAAAATTCAAATACCTGGTTGAAAGTTGAACTAATTTGATAAAAATTTACTTTTTGTTTGAAGATTCATCTTTTTCTTTGAAAATCTTAGTACTTTGTTGAAAGTTAGTTTTTTTGTTGTTGAAAATTCGTCGTTTTTTTGTTGCAGAAAATTAATATTTTTGATAGAAAATTCACCTTTTTGCTTTGAAAATTAAATTAATATGGTAGCAAATTTAACTATTTGGTTGAAAATTGACATTTTTGTGGAAAATTTTTGTTAGTAGATTAACCATTCAACTTTCTTCTAAAAAAATCTGTTATTTTGGTTAAATTCAAGTTTTAAAAAATTTTAAATTGAAATATATTTGTTGAAGTATTAACTATTACATTTGTCTTTAAGAATTCACATTTTTTCCCATATTCCAGTCTGTTTTCCTTTTTTTTTTTTTCATTTTTTTTTCGCTTTAATGTGATAAGAGAGTCCAAATATTTTTAATTGAAAGTTAATTATTTTTAGACTAAAAACTCTTGGTTAAAAATGGTATTACTTGGTGGAAATTTTATTATTTTTGGTTGAAAATCCCACTGTTTTGTTAAAAATTCATCTCATTGGCTTGATAATTCAACTATTTTGTTGGAAACTCGTATTTTTTTCGTTGAATTCCAATGTTGAAAATTCAACTGTTTTACGGAATATTATTTCACCTTTTTGGATCAAAAATTCGTCCTTTTCAATTGAAAATACATTCTTGGTAGAGAAAGTTTTTTTTTTTTATTCGAAAGTTTGAACTACTTTATAAAAAAATTCGTGTTTTTTTTTTGTTGCTGAAGATTAATCTCATTTTTTGAAATTTTAAGTACTAAAAATTCGTCTTTTTGGTTTGAAAATTAGACTTTCGTAGAAGCCTTTTTTTGTTCAAAGTTAATTCTTTATAATTTAAAAGTCTATTAGGTATTTTAGTTTTGTTTTAGAATTCATCCCTTTGATTAAAAATTTTATATTTGGTTGATTTTTTTTACAATTACAATTTATAATTAATCTTTTTTTGTTGAAGTATCAACTATTTCATTTTTCGTTGAGAATACATTTTTATTGGTAGAAAATTAATCTTGCTGATTGAAAATTAGTTGATTTTTTTCTTTGGAAATTTATATTTTCGGATTATAAATGCAACTGTTTTGTAGAAAATTGATCTTTTTGGTTTTTAAATTCAAGAATTTGATAGAAACTTGAATCATTATGTTGAATACTCATATTTGGGGGCTGAGAATGCGACTGTTTTATAGAAAATTTATCTTTCTTGATTGAAAATTCAGTTTTTTAACATTGAAAACCTTGAATTCTCCTAAATTTTTTTACGAGAATCTAGAATTAAACATTTTTTTTCTTTCAAAACCGTTATTTTATTGAAATGCGAAAAGTAATTTAAATATATTTGAGAAGATTTGAAAATATTTCACTAAGATTTCAAATAATACAATGATTTACAACAATAAAACAGAATTCACATACAAAGATTTCAGAAAATTTTCACAACAATTTCGAACATTTTCAAAGATTTTAAAACTCAAAAGATTTTAAAAATGGTATAGTAAACCAGATTTCTAAGATTTCAAAAGATTTTACACATATTAAAAATATTTCCATGATATCAAAGACGACTTATGTTCGTAAAAAATTAAGAATTTGTTTATTTATGGTTTTGCTTTCTTTAAACATTTGTTGCCAATAAAAAATGAAATGTAATAAAAGAATACCTGAAAAACCTTTATTATTGACCTGGAAAATCCGGAAAAAATCTTGAATTTCGATCCTAAGAATCGCTGGACACCCTGAAAATACATCTTTAGTTGAAAATTGAGTTGAAAATTCATCTCCTTTGGTTAAAAATCAAACTATTTTTATGAAAAATCACCGTGTTTCACCTACTTTGCGAGCTTTTTCAACAGTTTAGTCTGAAAAAAATACTATTTGTTGTTTATTTCTAGCTTCTCGACAAATTGGAAAGTAAAATGAAGGGAACATGTGTGGAGGGAACAGTGCCAAAATTGTTCGAGGGGAAAATGTTGTCTTTCATCAAGTGCAAAAATATCGATTACAAGTCCACGAGAATCGAGACTTTCTACGATATTCAGTTAAATATCAAGGGCAAGAAAAATAGTAAGTATTATTGAAAAAAAAACTACGAAAAATTTTAAGGTTCGAATTTTGGTAAAGATTTGGTTACTTTTTGCAGTTTACGAGTCTTTCAATGATTACGTTAGTACGGAAATGCTCGATGGTGACAACAAATATGATGCAGGAGAACATGGCTTGCAAGACGCAGAAAAGGGAGTAATCTTCTCAGCCTTCCCACCAGTTTTGCATTTACACCTCATGCGATTTCAGTATGATCCAATCACAGATTGCTCCGTCAAGTTCAATGACAGGTAAGCAAAAAAAGGGATTTTTTTTTTTTGGTTAAAAAAAAATCTCATATTTTCTCAGAATCTGAATCAGAATCTCAGAATTTATTTTAATTAACTGGGAATGGTTAAATTAAACTGCGATATGCCACCTGGTGATGAAAATCCGAACTAGAAAGTATGTGTACAATTTTAAAGATGTGTTTGAATTTAAACGTAAAAGTGTTTTAACGATTTTTTTTGTGGAGTTTAAAGTATTTGTTGAATACTAAAAATAAGTATTTATCAAAAACAAAATATTTTTCTTAAAAAAAGAAAAAAAAATTTGTTGTACATATATATTGTGATTTTCAACATATTATAAACTGAAATGAATTTGCATTGAATTTTACATGAAATAGTGAAATAATTGATTTTTTTTTAAACCAGTTTTTTATAAAATTGTGTTTTTTCACTGTAAAAGATAAAAATTCTATCTAAAACGATTTGTTTTTGATGAAGATTTGTTTTTAGTATTCAATCATTGTTTTAAACTTTACAAGACAATTTTTAAAACACTTTTATGCAAAAATTAAAATACAGGTTTAAAATTGTACTTACTCTAACTAGTTACTATTTTATTTAAAAAAACTTAATTATTTCGTAGAAAATTTACTTTTTGTTTAAAATTTATATTTTGATGTTGAAAAATGGACTTGAAATATTTTCTGGATGAAAGTTCCACTTATAAAAAAAATTGGTTTTTCGTTGCAAATTCATCTGTTTTAGTACTTTTTTTAGTACTTTTTTTTGGTAGAAAATTATTTCTTGTTAAAAAATTCATTGTTTGATCGTGAAAACTCGGCTGAAATCTTTTTAAACAGAAAATTCAACTATTTGTTTGAAAATTTATCTTTTTGATTTAAAACTTCATCTGTTACAGAAGAAGTTTCATTTTTTGTATGAAAATGCATCTTTTTGTTGATAATTCAACTAATTTGTTTAAAAAATTTGGTTGAATCGCTTTGTTAAGAAATCACTTTTTTGTTAAAGATTTATATTTTAAGTTGAAAAGTTATCGTTGGTTAAAAGTTTAATTATCTTGTTATAAATTAATCTTTTTTAATTGCAAACTCAACTAATTGGAACTTCATTTTTTAACAGAAAATGGAACTTTTCCATTTTTTAAGATTGATATTTTTTAGTTAAAAATTCGCATATTTTTGTTTGAAAATTGCATTTTTGTAAAGAAAATTTGTCTTCTGGTTTGAAGGTTCAATAATTTCGATAAATTTTTATTTATTTTTTGAGCAAAAAGTATTTGTTGGAAATTCATCTTTTTTGTTTTAAAATTCTTTTCTTTTGTTGTATAAATTTTATTTTTTTTTTAAATTAAAATATAAACTATGACACTTTTTAGTTAGAAGAATATAATATTATAAAATGCAAAGCGCGCGACAATTTTTTTTTGTTTCATACAATTTATAAATTTAAGTATAAAATGAATATTAATAAAAATTTATGGTATTTTATATGTAGTATCTATTATATAAAATAATAGAAAAGAAATGGAAGGACAATATTTTTTTTCATGATAATCGATGAAAATTGATATTATTGTGCAAATACTGTAAATATTCTTTGAAAGCTGACGATTTTTTTTATTGACAATATCAATTTTAGATGAAAAAAGCATATATAAAGTAACAAAGATTTTTTGAAGATTGTAAATCTTTGAAATTTAATGATTTAGGTCTAAAATAACTGGTTTCCGATGAAAGATGTTGACATAATTTTAAATTGTTGCAAAATTGCAAATTATATTTTAAATCTATATCTATAGTTGCATTGAAAATCACCAGCTTAATCTGCAGTTGTACAAAAATGATAAATTTCCTTTGAAAACTAATGATTTTTTTTACTAAAAATACTGATTTCCGGTGTACCACGTCAACATAACCTAAAATTGTTCAAAAGTTGTGAATCTTCTTTGAAATGTTTGAAAGATAATTCTTTTTAAATTACTAATACTAAATTTTTACAAAAAACGTTAGCAGAATTCAAAATTGTTAAAAGATTCTGAATTTTGTTTTAATTTTAATGCTTTTTCTTAAGATAACATAAATAATTATTTCTTATTATTTAATTTATATTTAATTCTAATTATTTATATTTATTATTTATTTAAAATTTTACTTTTAATTATAATTAAAAGTGGAATTTTAATGCAATTAGATTCCGAAAAGAAAATGTGGTAAAAACGCATCTAAGAAGAGTATAATTTGAAAATTCATCTTTTTGGGTTGCAAATTAAACAACTTAGTTGAAAGTGAAACTTCTTTGTTAAAAATTCATTTTTTCAGTTGATTCATTTTAATTTTTTTTGAAAATGTAACTATTTTTATGAAAATTTGGTTTTTACGGTTAAAAACTAATTTTCGAAACTCTAAATATAACTATTTTATTTTTTGTTAAAAATTTATATTTTTTATTTGAAAATTCCACTAGTTGCTTTAAATTTCGTATTTTTTAGTAGAAAACACATCTTTTTGTGTTTGAAAAATTAACTATTTTGTACAAAATCAATTTTATAAACTCAAGCTTTAACTATTCTATTTGAAATTGAAATTTTATCATTTTTGTGATGAAAATTCATGTTTTTTTTTAAATTCTACTATTTGATTAAAACCTATTTTTTTTTTTTGGTTTAAATTCAAAATGTTTTGTTTACAATTCGTCTTTATTTTTCGGCAGAAAAGTAATGTCATTAGTTAAAACTTCATCATTTTAGTGGAAAATTGATTTCTGTAGTTGAAATTTAGATTATTTAGTTAAAAATTTGTTTTGTTTTGGTTGGCATTATGTATTTTATTGGAAATTTCTCTTTTTTAGTAGAAAATTCAATTTTTTGGTTGAAATTTCAACTGTTTGGTTAATAATTCATTTTGTTGGTTATCATTTTAATATTTTGTTGGTAATTCCTCTTTTTTCGGTAGAAAACACCATTTTAGTTAAAAATTAATTATTTTGGTTGAAAATTACAATATTTTCTTGGCAGCTGATAATTTAACCATGATATTTTCGGATGTAAATATATCTTTTTTATTAAAAATTTGATCTATTTTGTTGGAAATTTGACTTTTTGAGTAAAAAAGTTCACATTTTTTCTTGAAATTTCAACTATTTCATTAAAAATTCATTGTTTTTGGTTAATAATTTTAATATTTTGTTGGCAATTTGTCTTTTTTCGGTAGAAAAGTAATCTCATTAGTAGAGGCTTCATCAGTTGAGTGGAAAATTTATTTCTTTGGTTAAAAATTAAATTATTGAGTCAGAAATGTGTTTTTTTGTTGTTGCTTAGAATTTGTTTTAACTGAAGATTTTACTTTGCTATTTTTGGCTGTAAATATATATTTTTTATTTAAAAGTTTATCTATTTTGTTGGAAATTTTTCTTTTTGAGTAAAAATTTCACTTTTTGTTGTTGTTTGTTTTTGTTGTTACCAAAAATGTAGTTCCATTTTTTGTCAACAATCTTTCTTCGTTGAAAATTCATCTGTTTGGTTGAACATTTAACTATTTTGTTAAAAATTCTTTTCTTTATGTTCTAAATAATGTTTTAAATAAAAAATTGGCCTTTTTTTAGTTGAAATTTCATGTATTTTGTAATTCGCCCTTTCTTGTTGGAAAATTAAATGGTTTGACTAAAAATTAAATTCATGCATTTTTGGTTCAAAATTGATATTTTTTAGTAGAAAACTCAAGTTTTTGGTGTAAAAATCCACTATTTGGTTGAAAATAAAAAATTCCTGAGTTGTAATATGTGTACATAATTACATAATTTTTTGAATGAACCCTTATCAAATTCTGTATGACTGCTGTCACTAAAAATCTTTAAAATAAATTGGGAACACACCTTTTTTTTGCATTAAGATTGTAGGATTTTCTCCTACATATTAAATTTTTCGCAGATTTGAATTCTACGAGAAGATAAGTCTTGGGCCTTTTTTACAAAACGAGGAATCAACAAATGCAGACTACACGTTACACGCAGTCCTAGTCCACAGTGGAGATAATCACGGAGGACATTACGTTGTATTTATTAACCCGCAAGGCGATGGAAAGGTAAATAATTACATATATCTCATTTAAATGCACATAAAATTTAACTATAATAATTAACAATGTTTTCGGAACTTATTTGCTATGTAAATTTATCACACTACTTTTTTTTATTTAAAAATTTGTTTTTCAAAATTCAATTGTTCCGAAAAATGTCACATTTGTGTGAATTATAGAATTGAGAAAATTTCCAATTATACCATTTAAAATGGATCAAATATAAATTAATTAGTGATTTTAAAAATTAAACCGTAATTGATTTTATAAGACGATTCTAAATCCGTGAAATTTTGGAGAATTTATCGATTTTAACGTTAAAAATTCTATTCAAATATTGTTTCAGTCTAAATTATCTCATTTTTAAACCATTCAATTTGAAATTTTTTAATTACGAAGAAGGAATAATAATTCATTATCAATATTTGACTAAATAAAATTGTCAATTTTAATATGAAATATTTAAAACTACATAGCTTGAAACTGAATTGTTCGTAATAGAAGGCTTCGAATAATTTAAATTTTTCGACAAATAAATATAAACTTTGAACTATACAATTTTAATTATTCTATTTGAAAGAAATTTTAATTTGTAAGTAAAATTTCTGAATTTTGAAGTATAAATAATAATTGAACACTTATTAATTTATAATAAAAGCCGAGTAAGGTTAAGAAATATTGGAAGATTCTGAAAATATTCAAAGTTAATTAAAAACTTCAAGTTGTTTCAAATAATTGAAAACAAAATTTAGAATTTAGCAGATTTTAAACAGAAAAATTTGAGGAACATTTTAGGAAAAGTGAAAGGTTTCATAACTATCAAAAATAACAATAATTTAACTTCTAGTTTAAAAAGTGTTTTTTTTTTTTTAATAAATAATGTAATTTTTTAATTTGACCAATTTATTGATTCTTTCTTCAATTGAATGCGTGGATTTATATTTTTTTTGTACTTATTCTAACATTTTTAACTGTACAATTGATAAAAGTTTAAAATCGTAATTTTTGCAATTAATCTGTATTTAATTTAAAATTATTTGATTGAAAAGTATTTAAAGCTTCCATTTTATAAATGTAAATTATTGAGCGTTTTAATGTAAAAATGTTTTTAAAAAAATTGAAACTTTTATTTAAGAAGTTTAAAATTCAAGAGTTTCACTTTAATTACTTTAATTTGAAGTTCAGTTTTTATTACTTTAAGTGAAAGAACTTTAAGCTTTTAAGATATCGAATTTTTTTATGCCATTGACCGTGTAAATTTTGTTCGACCCTGGACTCGCAGTGTTTAATTTTTGAAATTAAAATTTACCTCGTCAGATTAATTTCATATCAGAATTTAAGCCCTTTTTTCAATTTTTGTTACTGAAATATCAATTTTCAAAATAGCTCTAAATGTTACAATTTTAGGCTGCGTTGTTGTTTTAGATCGAAAATTGGTATTTTGAAACAAGAATCATTAGAATTTGAACAAAATTTAGAATCTTGAACCAATTTTGGATTATATTGGTTTTTTTCGTACTGTCGTCTAAAAAATTTGTCTTTTTGACTGGAAAATTCAACTATTTTATTAAAAATTAACTAATTTTGGTGTAGTTTAATCTTTTTTTGTTTGAAAATTGATAATTCACGTTTCAAAAACAGTTTAATTGCGTATGTTTACTCATTATCGCGTTGAAATTTTTCTTGTAGTGCAACATTCTTAAAAATTATTTTCAGAGTGAACAAAAAATACGGACATCTTTATAAAGACTGGTAATCAATTAAAAATTATTTCAAATTTTTTGTCGACAGCTTTAATAAATTATTTAATTAATATCAATTGAAAATTCATTTCCCGCAAAACTTAGACGTGTGACATTTCCAAAATTCTCTGATTTTTTCTTTGACTAATTTTTCATTTCAAATCATCAATATTCAAATACCAGCATTTTAATCTTATGGTATTATTACCATAGAATATTTTATAAGCGGAAGAAAACAGTGTTTCATGTACAAATTTAAAATTTTCAAATGTATTAATTTATTTCATGCAAAAAAAAAGTTTTTTCTACTTTAAAAGATAACTCTTTAACAAAATACTGGAATTTTGAACAAAATAATTTATATTTTAACATAATAATTTATCTAAATTATTGAACCTTCAAACCAGAAGACAAATTTTCTTTACAAAAATGCAATTTTCAAATAAATT
>NC_046659.1:158259769-158310549 GCF_010883055.1 Belonocnema kinseyi
CAATTTTCAAATAAATTTACCATAGAATATTTTATAAGCGGAAGAAAACAGTGTCATTTACAAATTTAAAATTTTCAAATTTATTAATTTATTTCAAGCAAAGAAAAAGTTTTTTCTACTTTAAAAGATAACTCTTTAACAAAATACTGGAATTTTCAACAAAATAATTTATATTTTAACATAATAATTTATCTAAATTATTGAACCTTCAAACCAGAAGACAAATTTTCTTTACAAAAATGCAATTTTCAAATAAATTTACCATAGAATATTTTATAAGCGGAAGAAAACAGTGTCATTTACAAATTTAAAATTTTCAAATGTATTAATTTATTTCAAGCAAAGAAAATGTTTTTTCTAGTTTAAAAGATAACTCTTTAACAAAATACTGAAATTTTCAACAAAATAATTGATATTTTAACATAATAATTTATCTAAATTATTAAACCTTCAAACCAGAAGACAAATTTTCTTTACAAAAATGCAATTTTCAAATAAATTTACCATAGAATATTTTATAAGCGGAAGAAAACAGTGTCATTTACAAATTTAAAATTTTCAAATGTATTAATTTATTTCAAGCAAAGAAAAAGTTTTTTCTACTTTAAAAGATAACTCTTTAACAAAATACTGAAATTTTCAACAAAATAATTGATATTTTAACATAATAATTTATATAAATTATTAAACCTTCAAACCAGAAGACAAATTTTCTTTACAAAAATGCAATTTTCAAATAAATTTACCATAGAATATTTTATAAGCGGAAGAAAACAGTGTCATTTACAAATTTAAAATTTTCAAATGTATTAATTTATTTCAAGCAAAAGAAAAAAAATTTCTACTTTAAAAGAGTACTCTTTAACAAAATACTGGAATTTTCAACAAAATAATTGATATTTTAACATAATAATTTATCTAAATTATTAAACCTTCAAACCAGAAGACAAACTTTCTTTACAAAAATGCAATTTTTAAATAAAAAATATGATTGTTCAACAAAAAATTAATTTTCCACGAAATTGATGCATTTTTATGCAAAAAAAAAGAAATTTCCAACTAAAAAATATTTTTTTTACAAAAGAAACGCGAATTTTTATCTAAAAAATATCAATCTTAAAAATGGAAAAGACCCCTGTCTGTTAAAAAATGAATTCTAAATAACAAAAAAATAAGTATTTTCCACTAAACAAGTAAATTTTCAACCAGGCATAAGCCTACAAAACAAAAAAGACCACAATGTAGTTAAACTTTGACCCAATTAGTTGAATTTGCAATTAAAAAAGATTAATTTATAACAAGATAATTAAACTTTTAACCAACGAGATAACTTTTCAACTTAAAATATCAATCTATATCCAAAAAAGTGATTTCTTAACAAAGCGATTCAACCAAATGTTTTAAACAAATTAGTTGAATTATCAAGCAAAGAAGGACGATTTTTAATCAAAAAGATAAATTTTCGAAAAAATAGTTGAATTTTGGGTTGAAAAATATTTTAGTCGAGTTTTCACTTTCAAACTATGCATTTTTTTAAGAAGAAATAATATTCCACCAAAAATTGTATTTGTAATCCAAAAAGACGAATTTTTAACCAAAAAGGATGACTATTTAACAAAATTGTTGAATTCTCTAGCAAATAGTTTCATTTTTATCAAAAAATATGAAATTTATCTTGAAACAGAAAAATTTCTTATTGCAAGAAAAGTTGAGTTTTCATCCAAAAAAGATTCCAGTTAACTCAGTAACATTAAAAATTGAATTTTTGTAACAAAAAAATAAATTTCTATGAAAAAAATTGAATTCTCAATCTAAAAAGATCAATTTTGTACTAAAAGAGATGAATTGGTAATAAAAAACAATTTTTTTTTATAAGTGGAACTTTCATCGAGAAAATATTTCACTTCATTTTTCATCAGCAAAATATAAATTTTAAACAAAAAGTAAATTTTCTACGAAATAGTCAAGTTTTTGAGGTAATAGTATAATAGCGTAATTTAAAACCAAACAGTTGCATTTTTATCAACAAAAGATTTAATATCTGCTAAAACAGGTAAACTTTAAAATAAAAAAGACAAACTTTCAAAAAAAGAGTTGAAATTTCAACCGAAAAGTTAACGAAAAAATGCAATTTTCTATTAATTAAAATAAATTCTGAGATTCTCATAAATTCTCAGAGAATTTATTTCTCGGTAATATTCTCATTCTCGTTACCGTTCTCAAAGTAATATAACCGGCTCAGAACTCTAGCAGGGTGGCCGCTGGACCGGGAGAACTGGGAAATGACCAAGAATTTTCTGAAACCGGGAAAAACCGGGAAATGACAATGAATTTATTTCTTGACCGGGAATTTTACGAATTTTAAGAAGAAAAATTTGCCCAAGTTTAATTTTAACAGTTTTGTAAACATTTAAAGTATAAAAAACTGAACAATAATTGATTTGACAAAACGATTCTAAATCCGTTCAAAATCTGAAAATTTCTAAATTGTAACTGTTTGAATTCAAAAGTCTTAAAAGTCTTTTTGCAGTCTTAATATCGTCTTTTTGCAAGAGGTGAAAAATTATCATTTGTTGAAAATTTTAATTGTGCTATTTATATTAAAATAATTATTTTTGAAAATTAAAACTTTTTAAAAAAGAAAATGGTTGAACAAAACATGAAATAATTATGTTTATATGAAAATCAGTTGAATTAAACCGAAAAAAGACGAATTTTCAAATAATTATTTAAATCTTTTTACAAAACAAACTACTTGTTTAACCAAAAAGAGAAATTTTTTACCAAAAGCTTCACTTTACAACCCAAAGATATGCATTTTCTACAAGAAGTGAATTTTTAACTAAAATAATTAATCTTCAACTACAAAGTGAATTTATCAATTCAATATTTGAATTTTACACCCAAAAGAAACATTTTGTACCAAAAAAAGACTAATTGTCAACAAAATAGTTCAATTTTCAACTAAAAAATATTAATTTTATGCCGAAAGCGAAATAGCGACATTTATCAATAAAAAAATTAATTTTCAACAAAATTAAATTGAAGAAAACAGTTAAATATATAAGCATACAATTTATTTTTGAATTGAAATAATGTATTTTCAAATACGAGAATAAATTTTCAACCCAATAGTTGAATTTTCAACAAAATAGTTCAATTTTGAACCAAACATTTGAATTTACGACCCAAAAATTTGAAATTGCTACTAAAATAATTGAATTCTCAACCCAAAAAAGGCAAAACTGAATTTTTAACTAAAAAATATAAATATTCTATCAAAAATGAAATATCTACATTTTCAGACAAAAAGATTCAACAAAATAGTTCAATTTTCAACCTAAAAAAAGATAAGTGAATTTTCAAATAAAAAATAGGAATTTTCTATCAAAAAGGAAATAGCTGCATTTTCAATTAAAAAATTTCATTTTTAACCAAATAGTTCCAATATTTAATCAAATAGTGGAATAGTTCAATTTTTAACCAAACAGTTGAATTTATAACACAAACCAAAACAAGAATTGAATCTTTAACTAAAAATTATCAATATTCTATCAAAAAAGAAATAGCTACATTTTCAGAAAAAAGATCCAACAAAATAGTTCAATTTTCAACCTAACAGTTTAATTTACAACCCAAAAAAGACAAGAAGCGAATTTTCAATTTAAAAATATATTTTGTCTATAACAAATAAAATAGCAACATTTTCAATTTTTAAAAATAATCATTTTTAACAAAGTAGTTAAATTTATAAGCAAACAATTAGTTTTTGACTAAAATAATTTATCTTCAACCATAAAAATGAGTTTTCAATCCCATATTTGAATTTTAGATCCAAAAGAAACATTTTATACTAAAAAAAACAAATTATCAACAAAATATGTTATGCTTACAATTAAATTTACAACACAAAAGGACAAAAATTTAATTTTCAACTAAAAAATATGAATTTTCTATCGAAAGTGAAATAGCGACATTTTAAATAAAAAATTGATTTTCAACCAAATTAAATTCAATAAAATAGTTAAATATACCAAACAGTTGAATTTGCGACCCAAAAATATGCAATTTTTACTAAAATAATTGAATTCTGAATCCAAAAAATACAAGAAGTGAATTTTTTATATTAAAAATATCAATATTCTATCAATAATGAAATAACTACATTTTCAGACAAAAAAATTCGACTAAATAGTTCAATTTACAACACAAAAGGACAAAAAGTGAATTTTCAAATAAAAATATGAATTTTCTATCGAAAGTGAAATAGCGACATTTTAAATAAAAAAATTAATTTTCAACCAAATTAAATTCAATAAAATAGTTAAATATATAACCAAAAAATTAATTTTTAACGAAAATAATGTATCTTCAACTAAGAGAATTAATCTTTCTCCCAAAATTTAGTTTTCAACAAAATAGTTCAATTTTTAACCAAACAGTTGAATTTGCGACCCAAAAATATGCAATTTTTACTAAAATAATTGAATTCTCAACCCAAAAAAATATAAGAAGTGAATTTTTAAAATTAAAAATATCAATATTCTATTAAAAATGAAATAGCTACATTTCCAGACAAAAAAAATCAACAAAATAGTTCAATTTTCAACCAAATAGTTTAATTTACAACCTAAAAAAAGAGAAGAAGTGAATTTACAAATAAAAAATATGAATTTTCTATCAAAAATGAAATAGCTGCATTTTAAATATAAAAAAAAAAATTATTTTCAACAAAGTAGTTAAATATATAAGCAAAAAATTAATTTTTAACGCAAAGGGAAAATTTTCAACAAAATAGTTCAATTTTCAACCGAACAGTTGAATTTACGACCCAAAAAGATGCATTTTATACTAAAATAATTTTATGTTCAACACAAGAAAGACGAGAGGTTAAATTGTTGAGCAAGAAATTAATTTTTGACTAAGATAGAGAATCTTCAACCAAAAAAATTACTATTCTAAATCCGTTCAAAATTTTAGAATTTTCAGATTGTAACTGTTTGAATTATACGAATTGAGATTAACAGAATATCATTTATTCTGATAATTTTATTTTTAAATAACAATTTTAATGACTCATCAATAAAATATTTTTAATTCAAAGTTTTAGGTCTTCCTTTATATTATTTTTTTATATTAAATTGAATAAATAAATTTATAAATATATTAGTTTGATTAGTTTTCTTAGGCATTAAAAATTGCACTGTTGATTATTTGTAAACAAAATTTGAGTAATTTCAAGAGATATTTCGTAGTTTTGAGAAGATTCAAAATTAATTAAAAACTTGAAAATTAAAAAAAAAATCCTTAAAATCGTCTAGGTTCTGTTTTGATCATTTTGGAAATCTCTTTAAGTCTTTTTAAATTTTCTGTTGCAATAATTTTTCAAAATGAAAAATAGTTTTCAATTTTCCTAGGAATCTGAAGAAAATGTTTATATTCTTTTTAAGCCTGTCACAATTCTTACAAAGTTTCTAAGTTTTTAGTTTGAAATCGGCAAAAATCTGCATTTTGTTTTAAATTCGGCTGTGGGTATTTGCACCATAATTTTTTCGGGTTACAAACTTCGTTTAAGGGCATGCGACACAGTGGAATTCCTACATTACCAACCTCTTTTTTCTATTGAACAAAATTTTTTTTTGAACCATAGAACTTTTTTTGTAAATCAAATATCGAACTCAAAATTTTAGGAGAGCATTAGAAGACATTATCCTACGTTTATGTACTGCATTTGAATCGAAATTTGGCAAAAAATTTCAGAAATAATTTTTTTTTTTAATTCCGATTCAAATGCAGTACATAAACGTAGAATAATGTCTTCTTATGCTCTCCTCAAATTTTGAGTTCGATATTTCATTTACCAAAAAAGTTCTATGTTTCACAAAAAAATTTTGTTCAATGGAAAAAAGAGGTTGGTAATGTAGGAATCCCACTGTGTCGCATGCCCTTAAATGATTTAAAATAATTTCAAGTTCTAAATTTAATTTTGATATTTTTAAAACAACTAAATGTCTTTTAAAATTAATCTAATTTTTTCTACAAATAATAAGTGTTCTTATTGTTGTTTATAAATTTAAATTTTAAGGATTTTTTTTAATTTTCAGGATTTTCTAAAAGTTGTAGGAAAAATTCAATTCATTTACAAATTTATTTAAACGTTTTGAAAATATTTCACAAATTTCGAAGGATGCTTAAACTATTAAAAATGAAAATAATTCCACTTCAAATTAAAAAATTGTTAAGTTAAAAAAAAAATTATTTTTAATGTTTTAATTTGTGTAGCTGAAAATTACTTAAAAAAATATAATTTTGAAAATGTTTAAAGTTCAATGCTCGATTCTTTAATATAGTGTATTGAAAATGTTGATGTAGATTTATATTTTTGGAATTTAATCTGAATCTTTGAAATCTATTATTTATAAAAGTTCTAAATTTTGCAGATTATCTGCATTTCATAAAAAAATTTAAATTGAAAAGTGTTAGTACCGTCCATTTCATACGTGTAAATTTAATTTGTTGTTTATTACTTGAAATGGAAAATTGTTTAGAATAGAGTTAGATTTAAAAAATTTCATTGACCATGAAAAATGTTTGCGAGCCGGGAATTTGTTTCTTCTATTAAAACGGCCACCCTGACTTTGCTCCCCGAAGATTCTGTTAATTAATCGATTTTTATTTTTCCCGAAATAGTGGTGCAAGTTTGACGACGACGTAGTGTCGCGTTGCACGAAGCAGGAGGCGATCGAGCACAACTACGGCGGTCAAGACGAGGACATGTCGATGGCTGTGAAGCACTGTACAAATGCATACATGTTGGTCTACATCCGTGACTCGGAATTGGAAAATGTTCTGCAAGAGGTCAAGGAAGAGGACATCCCCCAAGAGGTCAGAAATGTCCTTGAAAAAGAGTTGACTCAGGAGTCGAGTGATTTAGAGAAGGACAAAGACACGACAGACGCTAACAAAGAGACACACACAGAGAGTACAACTTTTCGACCGTGCATGCAAAATCCGCGCAATCCAAATCTTTATATCCACGACTTTTAACAATATAAATATAGAGAGAAAGAAAAAAAAAAAAAGATAGGGAAAGAGAGAGGGGCAAATATCGGATTCTGCCAGTAACAGTTTTAGTGTGATTGATCCGTGGATTGGGAAGCCTCTCGTGTTTTTTTTTTGTTTGTTTTTTTTTTGTTTTATTTTTTTTTTTTTTTATTTTCGCTACCAACCATATCATGCTTAAATTATTTCCAACGCGTTCGGTCGAAATTTCCGACGCGTGGCACAGAGACTAGATCAGTAGGAATGTAAAGGATTACCAAAGGTGCATCGACGACTTTGGTTTGTTTTATATTTAAATCTTAGGATAATGCCACGATTTTAAACTGTTTATATGTGAAGAAAGTGCGAGATTGTTGAATTCAATCTTGAAATTGTATCATAAAAGAAAGCAGCAGCGCCTCGGATTCGATTTGAGAAAACGGTATAGAAGGGGGGGGGGGTGGGGGGAGATGCTCTGGTCGTTAATCAAACTCTCTTGTTGAGCATTTTATTGCTGAGCAGTCTCTAGAGCTGGGAGGTTGAAGAATCGAAAGCTGGAATCGGCGATTCTGGAATTTAATAATGCTGCAATTGGCGTGAGATATTTTGAGAAGTCTTATTTATTTTTATATACTAATTTACCATGATATTTTTTTGTAATTAAAATTAATTTAGGGTGTCTACCCGACCCGAAATTTGGGGGAAAAAACCGGGAAATTTGTAAATTTTCAGTTTTAATAGTTGAAAAAAATTGACAAATTCAAATACAATTTAATGTAAGATAAAATAATAAATTTATTTCTAAATTAAATTGAGGTAAACTTGAAAAAATAGAAAATATAAGAAAAATAATAAGAATTACAGTAATTATATTTGTTCAAAGTACTACAATTTCAATTTTATCGAAACTGGTTAATTATTTATGAACCTAATTTCTCATTTCCTGAAAATTATGTCAAATTATAATTGTTATTGTCATTTTAAGTTGAAATATCAGATTTGAAAAACTGGAAGAATTTTTTTACATGCACTTTTTTTAGTTTAATTCGCCCAATCAGTATTTTGATAGAGCATGAATATATTTCGAATGTATTATTTTATTTTTCAAATCGTTTTGCTGATTTTACAACATGCTTTTAGCTTTCTCCTTAAAAAAGTGTAAAACTGTTCTTCACTCCTTATGCATTTTCACCCTTCAATTATAATTTGGAATTTGGGACGGAGAATTTCAGTAAACATAATTTTGATAATTGGGAAAAAGTAAATGAAAAATAAAAAAATACGGTAAAGAATTACAATTTTGTTTTTGGAAAAGGTAATTTTCGACATGAAACGCGAAATTTTTGAAAATTATTTTTTACTTAGATTTTAAAAATTCGTCATTTCAAATTAGAATTTGTTTGAATTAACCATTTTTTATTGCAAATGAAAATTTGCCATAATTTCCAAATTTTGGAGAAAGGGAGTTATTGTATTACTGAACAATTATAGAAATTTGGTTAAATAAATATAATTCTCACTTCGAAGAGGGATTTTCCGCAAAGAATTGTAATTTCGTTTTCTAATAGGTAATTTCTATCATATAACGATACATTAAAAAAAATTTTTAATTATATTTTAATTTTATAATTTAAAGAATTCAAATTTAGATATTGGTCAAATTTTGAAAAATCCTGTTTCCAAATCAGAATTTGTTTGAATGAAAAAAAAGTTTCAAATAAAAATTCTTAATTTGAAGCTTCCCTCTTTCAAATTTTTTTGAATTATAATAGAAATTTTTGTAAATAAATATAATTTTGACTTGGAACAGGGCATTTTGGAAATTCATTTTTGTATTACTTGGAACAGAATTCAAATTTCCGTAAAGAATTACAATTTAGACTTTCGAATAGGGAATTAAAATAAAAATAAAAAAACCTGTTCGAATTTAGAATTATAATTCTTTTCCAAATTTTTCTGTTTCAAATCATAAATCTTTAAAATCTTGGAAAATGTTGAAATGTTGAGCCTTGAAAAATATTTGGAACTTTTTTAAATTGACAGGGTGTCTACGCATCTGGAATACCTGCAAAAAGCTGGAAATCTTAAGAATTTTTTTTGAATGTCAAGGAATTTTTTCGAGAATATACTTTAATTCTTTGAATTCGTATTATAAAATGAAATAAGAATGTTTCTTCTTTTGTAAAAGTAGCCTTATATTATTAAATTTAAATATTCTGTTGAAAATTTCTTCTTTTTGGGTTAAAAATTTAACTGTTTTGGTAGAAATTCATTTATTTGATTGAAAATTAAATTTTTCGTTGAAAATTTATATTTTTGGATTATTAATGGAACCATATTGAAGAAAATTCATCTCTTTGGTTTGAAAACACAACAATTTGGTTGGAAATCCAACTATTTTCGTATACAATTCAACTATTTGCTTGCAAATGAAATTTTTTGGTTAAAAATTCAATGGCTGTTTCAAAAACTCGTCTTTTTAGCTTGTAAATTCAACAATTTGGTTTGCATTTTTGCTCTTTCTTGTCTGAAAAGTCTTTATTGTTAGAAAATTGACTTTATTTTTGTCAATGTTCGTATATTAAGCTTTTCTGGTTGAGGGTTCAAATATTTGGTTAAAAACTCACCATTTTTGGTTAAGATTCATAAAATTAGTTGAAAATTCATCTCTCTTATTGAAAATGGAACGATTATAAAGGAAATTCGCATCTTTTTGTATGAAAGTTAATTTTTTAAACTGAAAATTTAATTATTCTTTTTCTTTTTGGTCGAAAATCTATATTTAAAAGTAAAAATTGAAACAAATTCAACAGTTTCATGGAAATTTCTTCTCTATCTTGAGTGAAAAATCCTTTTAAGTTGAAAATTCTAATTTTTTACTAAATTCAACTGTTACTTTTTTTTATTTTCTTTCAAATTAAAATCTTTTTTTGGTTGAAAATTTTATCTACTTGGTTGAAAGTTGAACTACTTTGTAAAAGATTAATTTTCTGTTTAAATTTTTATCGGTTCTAATTAAAATTCATCATTATGATTAAAAATTTGACTATTTTGTGAAAAATTCTTTTTTTTTGTTGTTAAAAAATAACTGTTTTTGTTAATGCTAGTTGACAAATTCATCACTTCAGTCAAAAATGTAACCATTTTGTTGAAAATTCTTTTTTATTTTGACCGCTAAATAATTTTTTTAACCGAAAATTTAACTATTCAATTTTTGGTTGAAGGTTTTTTCTTTTTAGAAGAAAATTCAAATGTGTGACCGAAAATTCATGCTCTTTGGTAAAAAATTAATCTTCTCCGTTGAGAGATAATTTTTTGCTTAAAAATTCAATAGTTTTGTTAAGAAAAATTTTCTTTCTTGACTGAAATATATTTCTTCGATTTATATATTCTTTGAAAACTCGTTTTTTTTCTAATTTAAATATCAATTTTTTGTACTGAAAATTTGATTATTCAAGTTGAAACTTTAATTATTTTGTTACATTTTTTTTTTGGGGTTGAATATTAATTTTTTCAACTGAAAATGTAACTATTCAATTTTTCGTCTTCTTTAGTTGAAGATTTATGCATTTTGTTTAAAATTTAACTATTTCTGTTCAAGATTCATCATATTAGTTGAACATTAAACTATTTTGTTGAAAATTTGTGTTTATCTTGGTAGATAACTAACTTTTTTCAACTGAAAATTTAACTGAATTTGATGTATAGAAAGTTTAAAAAAATTATTGTAATTATTTTTGAAAGTCGTGTACTTCTAGGACAAATTTAAGAAATGAATAATTATTTTATTATCGTATATTTATTTATTTAATTTATATATTGATATTACTATTTTTACATATTTATATATTAAAAAAAAACAACTGAAAAAGCATTGTTTATAGTTTAAAAAAAGCTAAATACCAGGAAACCCCCTGAAATTGGCAGGGAATTTTTTTTCCAAGTTTTGAGTAGACATTCTGATTGAGCGTTTGCAAATTGGGAATTTAAAAGCATCCACCAGGTAGACATCCTGATATGATCATTTAGCTAACTTGTTTTTGATGTGCCTTTACAAAGTTTTAAAAATTTTATACAAGAAAATTGTTGTGATTTATCAAAAAAATTGGATTTTAACTTATGCTGTAAATAAGTGGATAATTGAACACTGTGTTAAAAAAAAAAAAAGAAAAAGAGTTGAGGCTGTGGTACGGCAAATCAGAATCGCTTATTCCACTTTTGAGCGTACCTTTTTCGAGGGTAGCAATAATCGTTTTGGAAAAGTAATCAGATGCTGTGTATTTTGGAGAGCGATTTTTCACCCTCAGAAGGAAGTAAAACTATTTATAAAATGGAAGAAAAAAAAACTCGATACGGAGTTTCGATAATTATTGAAAAGAATATTTTGTCTATGACCGACTTGAAATTGCTGAACCTTGGTGGGATCTTTAATTCTTTGAAACGCCCTGAGAGTGGACTGACGTTGAAATGATTGACTGACTAACCGGAGACGTTTTATAAAATGCAGTGATCATACCGTACTAATTTAAGACCTCGCATTTTAACGATGCTTTTAAATTTATAATTATTTTTCGAGCGACTACTTACCGACTTCGCGAAAGATTTATATATGAGGTTCGGGTTGATTCGCAAGTGTGTTCTAATGATTAATAAAATGATCATGTTTTATTTGAATCGCATAATTCTAATTGAAGCCCTGCAGCGAATTGAATTTTCGATATATATATTTATTTTGAAAATCAAATTATTTTCCAATCAATTGTGAGTTGTTTTTTTTTTGAGCTCTGGATATTTATTTGAGATTTTTTTTTTTGAGAGAGAGAGATCTACGTTTGATGCAAAGCTTCAAGGCATTTTGAAACTAACTAGAGTCCAGCCTGATTGGGGATAGAGAGTAGACTGTAGAGAAATATTGTAAATATCAGCATAAAATAATATTTCGAATACGACACTCAATACTTATGAGCGAATGCATATAGCGGACATAGAAAGATTTCGAAGCTCGTTAATTCCTAAATTAATTATTTTCAGCCACACCTGCTTCCTCAATGTCTTCTATATGATATTTGTTACTCGATAGGAATGTTTAGTAACACTGAGATAGGGATGGGCGATTCTCGAAAAACATACACACACACACAGAATCGATTCTCGAAAATCGATTTCCCAAAATTTGCAGACGGAATACCCGAAAAAATTGATGAATTGATGATTTTTCCGTATAATCTATTTGAATTCATCGATCTGAAATAATTGTTTCTTCAATCGAATTTTGAAAAATATTACTTTTTTTTTCTTCTAATCGACAATAAGCAATTAATCATTTTTTAAACTTTTTAATTCTCTGCATTATCATGAAATATTTTAAACCACGATATCGCTTTAAAAAATTAGTTAACTCGGGAGTCTATCGGAATCTCTTGAAATCCATTTAAATTTGTTTCAATTGCTCTCTCTCTCTCTCTTTAATTACTCTGAATTCTTTAACAGTTCCGCAAGAATTCTTACGAAATTCCTTGAATTCTTATAAAATTGTTCAAAATTTTTGGGAACTCCCTTAAAATTCTTTTGCAATCTAAAGAAATCCCTGAAAACCTTGAAAAACTATTGAAATTCTTGAAAATTTTTCGGATTCTCTTGAAATCCAGTAAAATATTTTTAAATCCAATATTATCTCTTAAAATCCCTCGAAATCTCGTAAATTACTCTGAATTTTTTAACAATGACGCGATTTCTTTGAAAATATTTGGAGATCCTTTGAAATTTTTTATAATGTCTGGAAATCCTTTAAGATCGCGTGAAATCCTTTAAATTCTCTTTAAATTCATTGAAACTTCCTAAAATCGATTAAAATACTGTAGAATTCTTTAAAGTTTTCGGGAAATCTCCTAAAATTCTTTAGAATCAAAAAAATGGGTGAAAACCATTGGAATCCTAGAAAGTCCTTCGGAATCTCTGGAAACCCTTCAAAATTGTGAAAAATTTTTTTAACTCTTTTTAAATTTCTTGAAACTTCCTAAACTCCGTTAAAATCTTGTACAATTATTCCAAGTTTTTCTTGAAATCCATTAAAATCTTTCAAAGTTCCTCATAATCCAGTAAAATTCAATAATAATCTCTTAAAATCTCTCAAAATCTTTTCAATTACTCTGAATTCTTGAACAATTCCGGGATTAATTTGGAAATTTTTTATTATGTCTAGAAATCCTTCAAAATCGCGTGAAATACTTTTAAATCTCTTTAAATTCCTTTAAGCTTCCTAGAACCTAATTAAATACTGTACGATGTTTCCAAGATTTTGGGAAATCTAAAATTCTTTAAAATCTAAAAAAAATCTGTGAAATTTTTTTTGAAACAATCGAAATCCTTAGAAGTCCTTCGGAATCTTTGGAAATCCTTTTAAGTCGTGTAAAATCTCTTCAAATTCCTTGAGGCTTCGTACAACCCATTAAAATCTTTTAAAAATTCTCGATATCCTGTAAAATTATTTACAATATTGGAAAATCTTACGAAATCCCTCGAATTCTTGTACAATTATTCCAAATTTTTGGGAAATATTCGTTGTAATCTAAAGAAATCCGTGGAAATCTTTGAAAACCATTGAAATCCTTGGAAGTCTTTCGGATTCTCTTAAAAACCATTAAAATCTTTTAAAATCCAATATTATCTCTCAAAATCCCTCGAAATCTCGTAAATTACTCTGAATTTTTTAACAATTCCGGAATTTCTTTGAAAATCTTTATAAATCCTTGGGACATTTTTTATTATGTCTGGAAATTTTTTAATTTAAATTTAAATTCTCTATAAATTCATTGAAACTTCCTAAAACCGATTAAAATACTGTACAATTCTTTCAAGTTTTTGGCAAATCTCCTAAAATTCATTAAAATCTAAAGAAAATATGTGAAAATCCATTAAAATCTTTTTAAAATTCTCGATATCCTGTAAAATTATTTACAATATTGGGGAATCTTACGAAATCCCTCGAATACAATTCTTCCAAATTTTTGGGAAATATTCTTTGTAATGTAAATAAATCCGTGGAAATCTTTGAAAACCATTCAAATCTTTAGAAGTCTTTCGGATTCTCTTGAAATCAATTAAAATCTTTTAAAATCCAATATTATCTCATAAGATCCTTGGAAATTACTCTCAATCCTTTAAAAATTTCGCAAAACCTTTAAAAATCCTTTAAAATCTCTTTAAATTCTTTGAAACTTCCTAAAATCTAATTAAATAATGTACGATTTTTCCAAGTTTTTTGGGAAATCTCCTAAAATTCTTTAAAATATAAAAAAAAATCGGTGGAAATCTTTGAAAACCATTGAAATCTTAAAAAATTCGCGATATCCTGTCAAATCCTATACAATATTTGGAAATCTTACGAAATCCCTCGAATTCTTAAACAATTCTTTCAAATTTTTGGAAAATGCTTGGAAGTCTTTCGCATTCTCTTGAAATCCATTATTAAAATATTTCAATACTCATCGCAATGTCATAAAATCTAATAATATCTCTGAAAATCCCTCAAAATCTCGTAAATTACTCTGCATTTTTTTTTAAATTCCGTGAATCCTTTGGAAATATTCTAGAATCTTTCAATATCTCTTGAAATTCTTCAAAATCGTGCGAAACTTGTTCAATTCTTTTTAAATTTCTTGAAACTTCCTAAAATACGTTAAAATCTTGTACAATTCTTCCAAGTTTTTTTTAGGAAATCCCTTAAAATTCTTTAAAAACTAAAAAAATCTCTGGAAATATTTGAAAACCATTTAATTCCTTGGAAGTCCTTCGGAATTTCTTGAAATTCATTAAAATCTTTGAAAGTTCCTCATAATCCTGTAAAATCCAATAATAATCTCTTAAAATCTCTCGAAATCTTTAAAATTACTCTGAATTCTTAAACAATTCCGGGAATATTTTGGAAATTTTTGGAATTCTTTAGGTTCCTCGAAACTTCCTAAAATCCATAAAAATCTTGTAGAATTTTTCCAAATTTTTGGGAAATTCTTTCAAATCTAAATCCCTGGAAATATTTCAAAACCATTGAAATCCTTAAAAGTCTTTCGGATTCTCTTGAAATCCATTAACATTTCTTGTAATCTCGTAAAATCCAAAATTCTATCGTAAAATCTCTCGAAACCTCTTAAATTACTCTGAATTCTTTAAGAATTTCGCGAAACCTCGTTTTTTCGAAATCTCGTAAAATCCTTTAAAATATTTGCAAGTCTTACGAAATCCATTAAGATTTTTTTCTTTTGATTGCGTAAAATCCTTTGAAATATTTGAAAGCCTTTGAAATCTTTCGGTATCTTTTAAGATTCTTTAAAATCGTTTGTAATCGCTTAAAATTCTTTAAACTCTTTCAAAATCTTTAAAAATATTTAGGGGTTCCTTAAAATTTAATAAAATCTCTAAAATTTGATTAAAATACCGTAAAATCTTTCGAAACACTTGGGAATTCCTTCTAATCCTTCGGAATTATGGTAAATTTTTGTAGAGTTTTTCGTATTAAAATCTAATAACAAATTAAAAATAAGAAAATATTTGTACTCTTACAATTATTTTAAATGAGAAAAAATGACATTTTTTTAAAGAATTCAATAATTTTTGTTAAAAAAAAATATATTATTTTAAGGTCCAAGGAAATTATAGCTTACTTCTTCAGTACGAACTTAAATCTTCAAAAATGTCAGCGTCTGACCATTTTTTGTTTCAAAAAGTCATTACAGTTTTTTATTTGCATAAGTAGCAATCTTTCAGCACTATACATTTTCGAATAAAAGAAATTTCTTTGTTCTATATACATTGTTTTTGGTTCCAATGAAAAAATTTCTTTATTTTGAAATTATTTTATTCGTTTTGAAGATATTTTGGTTTGATGAAAAAAAATTGTGTTGAAAAAACGTTTTTTTTTTTTTAAATCAGTAGAAATATTTTTGAAATCAGGAAAAATGAATCGATTCGATTTAAAGGATTGATAATAATCAATCAATTTGTACATAATCGAATCTAGATCGCCCATCCCTAGGTTGACATGTGATTTATATGAATATTTTTTAATTCCCACGAACTAATTGTTCCAAAATTCTTTAACGAATAGATATCCTCTGGATTATTCGTTGAAGAAAATTAAGGGCATGTATCAGAGTGTCAAGTGGTCAATTAAATTATATTCGGTGGCTTCATAATTTGAAAAACGAAAATATTGAGTTGAAATTTCAGGAAATGGTTCAAAATGTGTAAGGACACGTCTTGTCTGATCCATTTTAGATTTTCTTTTGTTTAAATCGTGGAATTTTATTAATTTTTCACTTACAATGTAACTGAGAACAGGGTTTTAGAGCCCTGGCTAAAATATTATTCATAAAATCGTATTATTTAAAGAAAATAAAAATTCAAATGGGCCCAGCCATGTCCTGATATATTTTGAACCATTTTTTTAAATTTCTGCAAAATATATTCATTTTTCGAACCATAGTGCCGCCGATTAATAAAATTTGATAATTGATCAGACAAGAGACTGTGTCGCATGCCCTTAATCGAAAAATAATTTTTTCAGTGTTGATAGCGAGTACGAGTAGTAACAGATGCTTATCTATTTATTTGTTGTTATATACATAATATACCGAATAGAAAAGAAATACAAAGTATCATCAGTGGAGTAATGAATAATTTATAATCGCTGTAATCACAAGATCCCTTTAAATGCTACATCACTATTTTATATAAAAAATGACAAAAAAAAAGTTAACAAGCAAATAAATTGTTGAATATTCCGAAAGAGTGTGGCAGTTTCTTTTTGTATTTTTATTTAGATCGTCTTGCCTTTTCGTTAGCAATTAGTTTTATCTTTGGGGAAATGTGATCATGCACAGGGAATCTCCACACTACCAATATCAGTGGTCATCCACAAAATACGTAAGGTTTTTTTTAAATTTTAAACCCCCTACCCCCACGCCCAATTTTTCAATTAAAAATATTGCATTATCAACAAAGTAGGCGAATTTTTAATCATATAGTTAATTTTTAAAAAATTAGTTTGCAGGAAAACAATAATTTTTCAACCAAAAAATAAACTTTCAACGATGAAGATTAATTTTTTAGAAAAAAGATGAGTTTTTAACTAAATACAAGAATTTGCAACCAGAAAGTTCAGTTTTCAGCCAAGTAGTTGATTTTTTAATCAATAATATGAATAATATGAATTTTTCAATAATATCAATTATAAAATTTGGGTTTTCCATTTGTTGTATTTTTTACAAAAAAAAAATGTTTTATAAATAAGGTGAATTTTCTACAAAAACATTTAACGTTGTAACCCGAAAATATGAATTAAAAAAAAACCCAACGAAATTCATGAATTTTTAATCAGAAAAGATGAAATATCAACGAAAAATGTAATAATTGAATTAAATATAAAAAATATTTTGATTACAATTTGAAGGGAAAAATAATTTTTAATGCAAAACAGATGCATGAAAAAATACATTTAAAAAATAACGATTTTTCAGCAATATCGTTGTATCCCCAAACAAAAAATGATTTTCATTTAAAAAGTTGGGATTTTAATTTTAAAAAATGAAATTTCTACCAAAAAAAATGAAGTTTTAATAAAAAAAAAAAAAGATTTTTCATTGAAGAAAGAAAAAAAATTCTTCGATAAATTATAATTTTAACTGAAAAATTATTTTTTAGGTTTATTTTTTGTTTTTTGTTTTTAAGATTATTAGTTTTCGACCAATTGTATTTTTAACCGAACAAGATTAAATAGTTGCAAAAACACTAATTTTCTACAGAATCAAGAATGGATAAAAAATTTTGTGAAATACCTTGAAATACAATTTATATTATTTCGTAACAAAATAGATGAATTTTTAACCATGTAGTTAATTAAAAAAATTAATTTGCAGGAAAACAATTATTTTTCGACGAAAAAATAAACTTTCAACGAAGAAGAATGATTTTTTTAGAAAAAGATGCACTTTAACTAAAGAAAAAGATGCTTTTTTAACAAAACACAAGAATTTTCAACCAGAAAGTTCAATTTTCAGTTAAAGAAATTAATTTTCAGCAAAAAAATGCAGTAAAGACGTTGAATTTTTTAACAAAGAAATGAATTTTTGACAATTTGGTTCAATTTAAACTAAGCAATTGTACTATATTAATTTAATTAAAATTTTAAACAATACAGAGAGATTAATTTTCAACTGAGATTATGAACCTTTATCAACAAGAAAATGAATTTTTAATTTTTTAATGCATGCTTAAAATATAATGAATTTTTATAATCTCTTGGTTAAAATTTTCATCATATTGTTAAATAAAATTCGTCTGTTTGTTTTGGACATTCAACATATTGGTTTAAAAATGCATTTTTTTATTTTAAATATGTTATCCTTTTTGGTCAAAAATGTATTTTTTTGGCTCTAAAATTAGAATATTTTCTATTTGAAATATTAACTATTGCATTTTTAGTGGAAAATCCAAGTACTTGATTAGAAATAAAATTATTTTGTTGAAGGCTTAACAATTTTTTTAGAAAGTAATCTTTTTTGGTTGAAAGTTCAACAGATAAAAAAAAATTTAATGAAAAAAAATTCTTTTGAAATATAAATTGTTCTGGTTCAGTGCCAAAAAAAGAGAAAAATAACACACAAAAAAATAACAAGAGAAAAATTGTGGAAAATCTTTTTTTCTGCAAATTGAACTATTTCGTTTAAATTTTTTGTTCGAAATTTTTTATTTAACTGAAAGTACAATTATCTGGTTATAAAATCATGCATTTTGTTGAAATTTCATCTTTTTCATTAAAAATCCAATTATTTTGTTTAAACATTATATTCTGGTTGAAGAATTTTTTACTGGAAGTTCACTTTGTTTAAAAATGTACATATTTAAATAAAAATTGGTCTTTTTGATAGGAAATCAATTTGCATGGTAGAAAATTTATTTTTAACCGAAACTTCATTTGTTTCGTTGAAAATGCAATACATAGATCCTTTTTTAAATAATTAAGAATATATTAAAGAACAATTTTAAAACTTTCTTTAACAACTAAGTGTAATATCTTTGAATCTATTTTTTTCTTTCATTTTTCTCATATAAATATCCCGCCGCCCCCCTGCCCCATGGCGTTTTACGTAATTTGTGAATGATCCCTCAAGCGCTACAATTTGAATTTTATTCAGCTCTATTAAATAATTCTAAATGTCGCTTTTTTTTTCTTGAAAAATGTCTTGCATGATGACAATTTTTGTTTTTCAATTAATGTTCTAGTTATTTCGAGCCTGTCTTCGGAGTTGATGTTTTTATTTTCCAGAAGCGACTTGTAGGTATTAATGCTGAATAACTCTCATTTTTGTAATCGTTTAACTTGGTAGTCGGTATTGCGGCTGATGAACAAAATTAAAATTATTAATCACCAATGTGCTAAAGGAAAAACTCATTCTTTTGATGTTTGATTCGAGCTGATAGGGTGCAAGCAAACTCGAATATCAAAAGCATGATGATAATTTTGGAATCTTGTTTTGAGAATCAAAGAGAATTGAGAGAAAGAAAAAATTGCTAGAGACAATTGAATTGGATAATTGGATAATTTTAATTTTGTTGGTCTAGCTGGTGGAGAGGCTGCATGAGGAGAAGAGGCTGGAACAAATAAGGAGAAAGGAGCGAACGGAAGCTTACTTATACATGACCGTCAATGTACTTCTCGAAGATAGTTTTGACGGTCACCAGGGCAACGATCTCTACGATCCGGAACATGCGCTTTATCGTGTATTTCGTGTGCGTAAGCAGGCTACTCTACACGAATTTCTCGAAGTACTCAGTGAAAGTTTGGTAAGTCATTTTTCTCCTTCATTATTTATTTCATTATTTCATCATTTTTAATATAAAATACAAATTTTCAATAACTATTCAATTTTTAGGTTTATTTCTTTTTAATCTTGTATAAATATCATTTTCCCAAAACTCTTAGAGAGATTCAGAAGAATTTTTTTGGAAAAATTAGAAATGTCGAATTGTCAATAAAAACAGATTCTTTTTTAACCAAAAAATATGAATTCGTCACCAAACATGTAATAGTTGATAACCTCAATCAAAACTGTTTTTAATTTACAGCTTAAAAATATTAATTTTCCACCAAAAAAGATTTTTTGCTAAAAAAAAGAAGACATTTCAATAAGCGTGTCAAATTTCAATCAAAAAGATTTATTTTCGACAAAGAATTAAATTAGACATTTAAAAATTTTTGTTAAGTACTATTTTAAACAAAAAACGGTAGATTTTAACCAATAAATACGAATTTTCATCAAAATACTGGAATTATCAACAAAAAGAGATTCATTTTAAATCAGACAGCTCCATTTGCAGCATGAAAATATAAATTTTCAACAAAATAGTTGAATATCTCACCAAAAGAGATTTTTTGATAAAAAAAAGGAAAGACATTTCAATAAAAATGTTAAATTTCAATCAAAAAGGTTTATTTTCAACAAAGAATTAAATTAGAAATTTAAAAATATCTGTAAAGTACTATTTTAAACAAAAAGCGGTAAAGTTTAACCAATAAATACGAATTTTCATTAAAATACTGGAATTATCAACAGAAAGAGATTAATTTTAAACCAGATAATTGCATTTTCAGCTTGAAAATATGAATTTTTCACCCAAAAAGATTTTTTAGTAAGAATGAAAAGAAGTTTCTACACAATTTTTTTATTTAATATTAATAAAGGGTAGATTTTCAACAAAGAAGGAAATGAAAATACAAATAAAAATCATCGCAGTTGAATTTTCAACTAAAAAATACAAATTCTTAACAAAAAATGTAATATTTGATACTTTAACAAAAAATAGTTTGTTTTTAAATAAGAAAACAGTGGAATTCTCAACAAAAACAGATTAATTTTAAATCAGACAATTGCATTTTCAGCATGAAAATATAAATTTTCAACAAAATAGTGAAATTTTCCATTAATTAGTTGAATTTTTCACTCCAAAAAATTGTTTGCTAAAGAAAGAAAAGACATTATAATAAAAATGGTAAATTTCAATTAAAAAGGTTGATTTTCGACAAAGAATTAAATTATAAATTCAAAAATTTTAGCAAAGCACTGTTTCAAACAAAAAACGGTTGAATTTAACTAATAAATAAGAATTTTCAATAAAATACTGGAATTATTAACAGCAAGAGAATAATTTTAAATCAGATAATTGCATTTTCAGCTTGAAAATATGAATTTTCCATAAAAAATTGGAATTTTCAACAGATAATGGAATGAAAATTTAGAAAAATTCAAAGCAGTTGAATTTTCAACTAAAAAATATGAATTCTCAACAAAAAATGTACTGTTTAATGCTTTAACCAAAAATATTTGGATTGTAACTTAGAAAAATGCATTTTCAGCATGAAAATATACATTTTCAACAAAAAGTTAATTTTCAATCAAATGGTGGAATTGTCCAACAAAATAGTTGAGTTTTCTATCGAAAAAGGTTTTTTAGTCAAGAAATAAAAGAAATTTGAAGAACATTTTTTTATTTTTAATTGAATGGTTGTTTTTCAACAAAGCATGAAATAAATTTTCTTTAATTCAATTTAAAAAAAGTTAAATTCAACCAATAAATACGAATTTTTGACAAAGTACTGGAATTCTCAACAAAAACAAATTAATTTTAAACTTGAAAATTGCATTTTCAGCTTGAAAATATAAATTTTCACAACAAAAAGTTAATTTTTAATGAAATAGTGGAATTTTCCAACAGAAAAGAGATTTGGTGAAGGAGGAAGTCACATTTCAACCAAGTTTTAAAATTTTTAATTTAAAAGTTTGATTTTTAACTCGAAATGCAATAAAAATATAAAAAATTTGTAGTAAAAAAATCATTTGCAACCAAAGATATTGATTTTTAACGAAATTATTTGAACACACTTGTTCAAATTTCAGCCAAGTAGTTGAATTTTCAATCAATAATATGAATTCTCCACAGCAAAATCTAAGTTTTCAACCAGTTGTATTTTTTACCAAGAAATATCAAATACTTAATAAAAATGTAAATTTTCTACAAAACCATTTAACTTTTTAATCCGAAAATACGAATTAAACAAAAATTACAACGAAATTTACGAATTTTTGACCAAAATAGATGAAATCTCAAAGAAAAATGTAATAATTGAATTGAATTATTTTGATTAAAATTTAAAGCGAAATATTATTTTTTAATGCAAAATAGAGGCATAAAAAAATACTTAAAAAGAACATATTTACAGCAATATCGTTGAATTCTCAAACAAAAAATGATTTTAATTTTATTTTAAAAAATTGGAATTTTAAATTAAAAAGTTGGAATTTTAATTTAAAAAAATGAAATTTCTATCAAAAGAAATGAATTTTTAACAAAAAAAAAAAAAAGAAAGACTTTTCACTCAGAAAGAAAAAAAATCTTCGGTAAATTATGAATTTTCATAAAAAAGTTAATTTTTAGCCAAATATGTCATTTTTCTACCAAAAAAAAAAGAAGGAATTTTCAAATAAAATGATAAATTTTCAACGAAAAATGTAATAGATGATATTTCAGTCTAAATATCTTAAACAAAAGATATGAATTTTAAACTAAAAAGATTAATGTTTAAGAAATTTATTTTATTGTTAACCCACAGTTTTTTTTTATCAAGAATGGACAAAGAAAATACTTGAAAAATGTTAAAAATCCTCTAAATTGTTCCATCTCTTGAAATTCATTGGTATATTTTTAAATTACTTAAAATATTAAAAATCTTTTGGATTTTTTTTTATTTGTTCTTATCCCTTGAATTTTGTGAAATACCTTGTAATCTTTAAAATCCTGAGGCATCCCTTAAAATTTAATTCTCTAGAAGTCTCTTAAACTCTTCGGAAATCCTACAAAATTATTTGAAATGCCTTGCAATTTTTTGAATCATTAAAAATTCCTTGGAATCTTTTTAAACAAGTTAAAATATTAAAAATCCTTTAGAATTACTAGAAATCCCTTGAAATAAAATTAACTTTATTCCCTAAAATTCTCTAGAATTTTTAAGTTGAAATCTCATTGAATCCCTTTAAAAATTTAGGAGTCGTAAAAATATATTAAAGTAAGTAAAAATTATGTGAATATATAAATCAAAAGTCGTTTGAAATTTCGTAAAATTCCTTGAAATCCATCGGATCCTGTGAAATCACTTTAAATAATTTGAAGTCCTATGTTAAATAAATAAATAAGTCATTCATTTGTAGTTTCTCTTTTTCTCCATAAATTATTTTAATATAGGAAGGTTCGTTATTTCTAAACTAATTTTACTCAAATTATTTTTCTAGAATTGCTAAAAAAATTCCTTTCTGTTTTTTCTTCGAAAATTGATGTAAAAAGTTTTTAAGAAAGTTTTTAAAATTATTTGATAAATTTGCGAAAGTCTTTTAAAGTTTGAAAATATTTTTAATATATTAAAATGTTCTAAAATTCCGAAATATTGTTTAAACTCACTTAAATTATTTCTAAAGTCTTGAGAAAATTTTTTCATTCTTTTTAAACCGTTAAAAATTCTTTAAAAAACTTCTAAACTTTTTGTTCGAAATCATCAAAAATGTACATTGTTTAAAATTTTTTTAAATCTTCTAAAGTCCAACATTATTTTTGTATCGTTTATGGATGGAGGAGGAATTTTGGATGTTAATTTTTTTTTAATCTAATTTTTTAATTTAATTTTTTTATTGATATTTTTATTGGAAGGGAGGAATTTTTGTCTGAATTATAAAGCGAATTTTGCTTGTTTAAAAAATGTTACGTTATGTAATTGAAGCATTTTTAAACATATTAGAATATTCAATTTAAAAATAATATTGACCAGGAATAATTTTTTTAAATCCGAAAATTACCAAAAAATGTTCAACTTTCACTAAAAGACATCATTACTAATTTTTTCATTTTCTAGGATGCATTCATTAATATTTTACATATTTTAAAATTAAAAAAAAAATTATATTTAACCAGATATTCAGTAAATAAAAGACTCTATCCATTTAAAATCAATCAGATTCTATACTTCAAGTCCCAAAATTAAAAAAATTTTAAAAGTCCTTTAGTTTTGGATCATCTTTTAAAATTTTATTTTTTCTGAAAACATTTTTAGAAATACCCAATAGAGCAAATCCGTGTTTGGCCATTCAGTCTGCGATCGAACCAGACCTGTCGACCAACTTTAATCGAATTGGAGGCGGACCTACAAAAACCAATTTCCGAATGTGCGGAAAGTGTAAATCCGTGGAACGTTTTTGTGGAACTCGTTCCACCAGATTCCGATTTGAAAACACTACCCGCTTTTGACAAGGACACGGATGTCTTATTATTTTTCAAATTATACGACCCCAAAAACAAAAAGATTCACTACTGCGGTCATCACTACATGCCAGTCACGGCCAAAGTTCGTAAGTAAACTTGAAATGTTTTCAATTATTATAAAAGCAGAATCGCTACAAGCCCTGGAAAATTTCTGGAATTATTTTTAGTACTTTATGGCAAATTTTCGAATTGACAGGAATTTTTTTTTGTTCACTAATAAAAATATGATTTTAATTCTATAATTTTTTAAAGTTATGTATTAGTGAAATTTTGGAATTTAATTATTTATTGGAAAGGCATTTATGTTCTCTGGTGGAAATTGTTTCAATGAATTTGTACAAAAACTTTTAAAATAAAAATTTGTGCAAAAAGAGTTGAGATTCTTGTTTGGAAGAGTGAAGTTTTTAAGGAATTCTAATCCTGAGATGAAACAAAGTATTTTCAAAAAAAAAAAAAAAAAATATTGCATTTTTCGAAAGAATTCTAATTCTGACTTGGAACGTGGCATTTAAAAATTTACATAAATTCTGAGTTGGAACATGGCATTTTAAAATATTAACAAATTCTGAGCTAGTACTAGAAATTTTTCAAGAGAATTGAAATTCTGGTTTGCAATAGGGATTTTTTTTAAAGGAATTATAATTCTGAGTTGAAACAGATTATTTTCAAACAGAATTAAAATTCTGGATTCAAACAGGGAATTTCGAAATTTAAATTAATTCTAAGCTGGAAGTGGAAATTAAAAAATTTTAATAAATTCTGAGGTGGAACAGAAAGTTTTGAAATTGTAACAAATTTCGTGCTAGGAATGGAAATTTTCTAAAAGAATTAAAATTCCGGTTTGAAGCAGAATTAAATTTTTGTTTGGAACAGGGAATTTTTCAATAGAACTATAATTTCAGCTTGGAACAGGGAATTTTTAAATTTAAATAAATTCTGAGTTGAAAAATGGAATCTTAAAACTGTAACAAATTATGAGCTATTACTGAAATTTCTCGAAAAAAATGTGAAAAAGTCCATCCTGGACAGGGATTTTTAAGAAGAATTCTAATTCTGGCTTGGAAGAGGGAATTTTTGAAAATAAATCTAATTCTGGCTTGGAACAGGGAATTTTACAATTTAAATTAATTCTGAGTTGAAAAGTGAAATTTTAAAATTCAAAAAAATGTCGAGCTAGAACAGAATTTTGAAAATTTAATCAATTCTGAACTAGAACTGGAAATTCTCGAAAAGAATTTAAATTCCGGTTTGAAACAAGGATTTTTTCAGAAAAATTCTAATACTGGGTTCAAATCGGGTATTTTCGAAAAGAATTAAATTTTTTTTGGTACAGGGAATTTTTCAAAAGAATTATAACTCCGGCTTGGAACAGGGAATTTTGAAATTTAAATAAATTCTGAGTTGGAAAATGGAATCTTAAAACTTTAACAAATTATGAGCTATTACTGAAATTTCTCGACAAAAAATTTAAAAAGTCCATTCTGGAATAAGGATTTTTTCAGAAGATTTCTAATTCTGGCTTGGAAGAGGGAATTTTTTAAAATAAATATAATTCTGGTTTGGAATAGGATATTTTGTAATTTAAATAAATTTTAGTTTGTAACAGTGAAATGATTAAAAAGAATTGAAATTCTGGAATGGAACAGGGAATTTTTCAATAGAATTATAATTCTGGCTTGGAATAGGGAATTTTACAATTTAAATAAATTCTGAGTTGAAATAGAGTATTTTCGAAAAGAATAAAAAATTTTGTTTGGAACAGGGAACTTTTCCAAAGAATTCGAAATTTGAGACAAAACAAAAATTTAGAAGAGAATTAAAATTCCATTTGGAAAAGGAGATTTTTCAATAGAATTATACTTTCAGCTTGGAACAGGGAATTTCGGTATTTTAATAAATTCTTAGGTGTCACTGGAAATTCTGGAAATGATTAAAAATTCCTTTTGAGAACAGGGATTTTTTAAGAAGATTACTAATTCTGGATTGAAACAGGGAATTTTTGAAAATAATTATAATTCTAGTTTGAAATTGGACATTTTGAAATTTACATAAATTTTGGTTTGGAAACAATGAAATTCTTAAAAAGAATTGAAATTAATGGAACAGGGAATTTTCCGATAGAATTATAATTCGGGCTTGGAACAGGGAATTTTACAATTTTAATATTTATAAATTTACAAATTTAATAAATTCTGAGCTAGAACTGGAAATTCTCGAAAAGAATTAAAGTTCCGGTTTGAAAGAGAGGCTTCTTCAAACGAATTCAGATTCTGAGTTAAAACAGAGAATTTCAGAAGAGAATTAAAATTCTGCTTTGGAACAGAAGATTTTTGAATAGAATTGTAATTCTGACATGGAACAGAGAAATTCGGAATTTAAGTAAATTCTGATCTAGAATCTGACATTCTTAGAAAAAAAAATTCTATATTTGAAAAGGGAATTTTTCGAAATAACTATAATTGAGTTGAAAGGAGATATCTTTGAAAATAATTTAAATTCTGACTTTGAACGGAAATTTTCCAAATTTAAATAAATTCTTAGCTGGAAAATGGAATTTTAAAATTGTAACCAAATCTCAGCTAGATTTGGACATTTCCGAAATGAATTAAAATTCTGGATTGGAACAGGGAATTTTTCTAATGAATACTAATTAAGAGTTGGAAGGCGTATTTTTCATTGGAATTTGTAGTTTTATATGCCGAATTATGACAAAAAATTTTCTACAATCTTTAAAAACGTTGTAGTTTTTCGTAAAAATATTTTCCAATTTTTGGAAAAATAGACTTGGAAAACCTGGAAAATTCACGGAATATTGAAAACGAACTTCTGCAGCAACTCTGAAATTATTTAAACAAAATATTAGTGTCGATTTTCCCAATGAAAATTTGGTTTAATTAATTTTCGTAGAGGAGCTGATACCGATTCTAAATGAAAGGGCTGGTTTTCCTCTCGACACGGAACTTGCCTTGTATGAAGAGATCAAGCCGAACATGGTCGAGAAAATAGAGAATCTGACCGAGCCTTTGGAGAAAGTTCTTGAGGAACTAATGGATGGTGATATTATAGTTTTCCAGAAAGAAGATCGAGATAATGAAATGTACGAACTACCAACGTGTCGAGATTACTTCAAGTAAGTTTAAAACACCCTTTTCAAGTGTTTTTTCTTGTTGTTATTATTATTAAAATAGGACAGGCTTCCTACTCACGAAAGATATACAAAATTTTGTTTGAATTAATAACCATATTCAAGGATTTTACAATCAAATTTAAATTTTATTTAAATTTGTACCATGAAGAAAATACGTGTCTAGTATTATATTCTCTTCTCAAAGTAAAAAACTCAATTTAATATTACGTTTTAACATTTTCATATTTATAAAGACTGGCCAAAATTATTTATAATAAAATGGTGACATTGTTCTATACTTATTCCAATTTTTTAATAAGTTTTACGTTTTTTTAATCGATTTAAATAATTAAAATTAAATCGTTTATAATGCGATAATTAATACTTGATTAAAGAAAAATTATACCTCGAAAATTTTTGGAATTTTCGGGGCATATTTTTTCAGATTGTAAGGGATTTCAATGATATCACATAATTTCTAGGAATTTTTGGATTAAAAAATATTTCACGGTATTTTAGAGAATGAAAAAAATTTCCAAAAATTTCATTTGTTTTTAAATACCTGAATTTTATAATATTTTAATTCTGACTTCGAATAGAGAATTTTCAAATGTAAATAAATTCTGACTTGAAAAAGGGCATTTTTTTATTTTAACAAATTCTGAGCTAAAACTTGAAATTCGAGAAAAGAAGTAAAATTCTGGGTTGGAAAATGAATAGAGTTTGTTTAAAATTCATCTTTTTGATTGAAAATTCATGTATTTGTTAAAAATTCATCTTCCTTGGTTCGAAATATAACTATTCGGACGAAAGTCGAAATACTTTGTAAAAAATTCAATTTTTTAGATTTAACTTTTTGGTAGAAAAATAATTTTCTTTATTGAAAATTTATATTTTTGGTTAAAAACTCAACTACTTGGTTGGAAGTTAAACTATTTTGTAAAAAATGAATTTTTTTGATGAAGATTCATATTTTTAGTTCATAATTTAACGGCTTGGCTATAAATTAACTTTTTTGGGGAAATTTAATCCTTTTTTGCATAAAGTTAATCTTTGTGCTTGAAAGTCCATCCGTGTATGTTGAAAATTCAACAATTTTTTTTATGATACATTATTTGAAACTAAATTTGAACTATTCCATTTTTGGTTGATGCAAATTCATATTTTCCAGTTGAAAACTCAATTGTTTTTTTTTTAATTGATCTTTTTTGGTTGGAAATGTAACGCTTTGTTTGAAAATTCTTTTTTTTTTGTTGAAGATACATTTTTTAAACTGACAATTTAACTATTCCATTTTAAGATAAAAAATTTTCTTTTATATTTTATAATTCACCTGTTTTGTAGAAAATTCGTATTTGTTTAAAAATGTATCTTTTTTAGTAAAAATTTTATTTTTTGTCAAAAAATGCAACTGTTTGGTTCAAAATTCTTTTCATCTTTTTGGTAGAAGGTAATCTTCTTAGTTGAAAATTCATATTTTTCATTAAAGATTCAACTATTTTGCTTTAAAATTTAACTATTTATTGGAATTTCATATTTTCGGTTTGAAAATACAACAGTTTGTTTTTTTAATTTGTTTTAAACTGAAAATTTAATTTCTAATTAAAAGCCTCTCATTTTTAGTTGAAAGTTCAACTTTTAGGGGGTTTCTTTTGGCTTGGGAATTCAACTATTTGGTTGAAGATGCAACGTTTTTGGTTGAATTTTAATCTTTTTTTCAAATATGACTATTTAATTGAAAAATTAATTTTTTGGTTAAAAGTTCAACTTTTTGTTTTGTTTTGAAAATCTTTTTTTTTAATGAATCTGTTTTGGTTTAAAATTTAAGTTGCTTTTTGAAAATTCCTCTATTTGATTAAAAATGTAACTATTTCGTAGAAAATAAACTTTTTTGTTGAAAATTCATGTCCAGTTGACAACTCAGTTGTTTTTGTAAAACAATTATTTTTTAGTTGAAAATTTGTTTGAAAATTCATGTATTGGGTTAAAAAAAATTATTTTTTTGTTGGTGAAAATAAATTTTTCTTTTATGGTTGAAAATTTACCTGTTTTGAAGAAAATTCTTTTTTGTTTGAAAATTCATCTCTTTTAGTAAAAAATTTAATTTTGTTGTTAAAAAAAATGCAACTCTTTGGTTAAAAATTATTTTCATCTTTTTGGTAGAAAGTTAATGTTCTTGGTTGAAAATTCATTTTTTTTAATTAAAGATTCAACTCTTTTTCTTGAAAGAAAAAGAGTTTTGTTTGAAAATTCATCTCTTTTAGTAAAAAATTTAATTTTGTTGTTAAAAAAAATGCAACTCTTTGGTTAAAAATTATTTTCATCTTTTTGGTAGAAAGTTAATGTTCTTGGTTGAAAATTCATTTTTTTAAATTAAAGATTCAACTCTTTTTCTTGAAAATTCAAGTAATTGTTTGAAAATTTAACTATTTGCTAGGAAATAAACTTTTTTGTTGAAAATTCATATTTCCATTATGAAAATGCAACTGGGTTGTAGAAAATTATTTTTATTTTTAAAATATATTTTTTAAACTCAAAATTAATTTTGTTTTCTAGTTAAAAAATGATTATTTTTAGTTGAAAATACAAGTTTTGAGGTTTCTTTGGCTTGGGAATTCAACTATTTGGTTGAAACTACAACTTTTTTGGTTGAATTTTAATCTTTTTTGCGTTTGGAAATTCGAACCTTTGGTTTACCGTTTAATTATTTTGTCAAAAGTTCAATTTTTTTGGGTTTAAAAGTGAACTGTTTTCAAAACTGTTATACTGTTTAGCTTAAAAACTGAACCTTTTTCTTGAAAATTCGAATGTTTTTATGACTTTTTATGACTTTCAAGAATTTATTCCCCTTTTATTATCCTCAATTTCGAGAATTTTGGCCTGTGAAGTCTGACTCATTTGATTTATATATATTTTTTTTGTTTTCAGGGACTTGTTCTACAGGGTTGAAGTAACATTCTGTGACAAAACGATTCAGAATGATCCGGGATTCACAGTGGAACTCTCTTTAAGAATGACGTACGAGCAGATGGCTAAAGCTGTGGCTCAGCGACTCGGAACGGATCCGTTCCTCCTGCAATTTTTTAAATGTCAAAAGTAAGTTTCCACTTTCTAGATTCGTCTTGAAAAATATTTGATGCATTTTTTATTCAATTTTCCAGGTAGTAGCTTTATAATACTGTATTTAACTATTTTGTTGTTAAAAACTTGTCAATTGTTGATGGAAAATTAATCTTCTTCATTAAAAATGTATTTTTGTTGTTGAAAATTCAATTATTCTAGTTAACGATTCCTTATTTTTAGTTGAAACTTCATCACATTGTTTGAAAATGGAACTATTTTTCCGAAAATTCGTTTTTTTTTGTTGTTGAAAATTATTGGTTCCTAGTTAAAATTGAAACAAGGATTTTGTTTTTAAAAATTTCTTTTTTTTTTTTATAGAAAATTGAATTTTTTGGTAGAAATTGATTTTTTTCTTTGAAAGTTATTCTCATAGTTAAAAAATGCTTCTTTCTGGTTTAAAATTCATATATTCTAGTTAAATATTCATCATTTTAGTTGAAAATTCATCTTTTAGGTTATGAATTAATTAAATTGGTTCAAAAATAAACTATTTTGTTGAACATTAATTTTTTTCGAAGAATTCATAATTTTAGATAAAAATGCATTGTTTTATTTCAAAACTAATTTTTTTGGTAAAATTCAACTATTCCATTTTTTGTTGAAAATTAATATTTTTTTCCATTTCAAAATTCGACTATTTCGTTGAAAATTTGTCTCCTTTTATTGAAAATATAACTATTTCGTTAAAATTAATGTATTTTGTTGGAAAATTGTATTTTTTGGTAGTAAGTAAATCTTTTTCCTTAAAAATTAATGCTATTGTTAAAAAATATATCTTTTTTTTTTTTAATTTAATTATTCTGGTTAAAAATTCATCATTGTAATTGAAAATTTATTATTTTGTTTGAAAATGTAACTATTTTTTTGAAAATTCATTTTTTTTTAATGATTTGTTTAAACTGAAAATTTAACTGATGGATTTGAATGATGCATCATTTTATTTAAAAATTCATCCCTTTGGTTGAACATTATTTTTTCTAATTAAAAATTTACTGCCATTTATGGTTGAAAATTGATTATTTGTTCAAAGTTCAACTATTTATTAAAAAATTGGTCTTTTTTATTTAAAAATTTATGAATTTTGTTTAAAGTGGTCTTTTTTGGTAAAAAATTAATATTTTTTATTAGGACAGTTGAAAAATGAACTATTTCGTTGAAAATTAATATTTTTTACTGAAAATTCATAATTTTATTGAAAAATTCACGTATTTTGTTTAAAAAAAATCTTTTTTTCTCAATAGAAAATTTAATTTTTTTGCTAGAAAGTGATTTTTTTTCAGAAATTTATTCTCATTGTTCAAAAAATTTTTTTGCTGAAAATTCAGGTATTTCAGTTAAATATTGATCATTTTAGATGAAATTTCTTCTTGAAGGTTAAAGATGAATTTAATTGGTTCAAAAATAAACTATTTTGTTGAAAATTAATTTTTTATTGCTCAAGATTAATTATTTTAATTAAAAAGTCATTGTTTTAGTTGAAAACTAATTTTTTTTTAATTCAACGTTTTCAGCTGAGGATTTATTATTTTAGTTGACAATCCATTTAAGATGAAAATTAATTTTTTGTAGTAAACATTTAAATGTTCCATTTTCTTTTAAAAATGAATATTTTTCTGCTTCAATATTCAACTATTTCGTTGAAATTTTATTCTCCTTTGATTGAAAAATCAACTATTTCGTTAAAATTCACTTATTTTGTTGAAAAAATGTATTTTTTGGTAGCAAATTAATATTTTTGTGTGAAAATTAATTTTATTGTCAAAAAATTGATCTTTTTGATTAAAAATAAAAGTATTTCAATTGAAAATGAATCTGCTATTTAAAAATTTCACTGTTCCAGTTGAAGATTCATAATTTTATTTAAAAACTCACGTATTTTCTTTTTAAAAAGCTTCTTTTTTTATAGACAATTAAATTTTTGTGAAAGAAAATGATTCTTTTCTTTGAAAATTATTCACATTTTAAAAAAATGCTGCTTTCTGTTTTAAAATTCAAATATTTCACTTGAATATTCATAATTTTACATGAAAATTCATCTTTAAGGTTGGACATGAATTTAATTGGTTTCAAAATAAAATATTTCGTTGAAAATTAATATTTATTACTGAAGATTTATAATTTTAATTAAGAATTCATTATTTTGCTTGGAAACCCATTTTTGTAAATCAACTTTTCCAGTTAAGTATGTATTATTTTAGTTGACAATCAATTAACTTGAAATATTTTTTTTTTCTACTAAAAATTTAACTTCCATTTTCTTCAAAAAATGAATATTTATTTCTGGTTCAAAATTAAACTATTTCGTTGAAAATTTGGTCTTCTTTAATTGAAAATTCAACTATTTTGTTGAAAAATTGAATTTAATTGGTTGAGAAATAAATTATTTCGTTGAAAATTAATATTTATTACTGAAGATTTATAATTTTAATTAAAACTTCATTATTTTAGTTAAAAACTCATTTTGTTGTTGTTTAAAATTCAACTATTCCAGTTGATGATTTATTATTTTATTTCAAAATCCATCAGTTAAGATGAAAATTAATTTTTTGTACTAAACATTTAAAGATTCCATTTTATTTTAAAAATACATATTTTGTTGAAAAATTGTATTTTTTTGGTAGAAAATATATATTTTTATTTGAAAATTAATCTTGTTGTTAAAAAATTTATCTTTTTGATTAAAAATTAAAGTATTTCCGTTGAAAATGTATCTGTTTAGTTGAAAATTTTATTATTCCAGTTGAAGATTCATAATTTTATTTGAAAATTCGCGTATTTTGTTTTTAAAAAACTTCTTTTTTTGATAGAAAATTAAATTTTTTTGATAGAAAATGTTTTTTTTTTTCTTTGAAAGTTATCCTCATTGTTCAAAAATTCTTCTTTTTGGTAGAAAATTAATTATTTTTGTCTGAAAATTATTCTTCTTGTTAAAATTTCATCTTTTTGATTAAAAATGTAAGTATTTCAGTTGAAAATTCATCTGTTTTGGTTAAAATTTCACTATTTCAGTTGAAGATTCATAATTTTATTTAAAAATTCACGTATTTTGTTTCTTAAAAAAAACTTCTTTTTATATAGAAAATTGAATTTTTTTGGTAGAAAAGGACTTTTTTTTTTAAAGTTATCCTCATTGTTCAAAAATGCTTCTTTCTGGTTTAAAATTTAAGTATTTCATTGAAAATTTGGTCTTCCTTGATTGAAAATTCAACTATTTCGTTAAAATTCAAGTGTTTAGTTGAAAAATTGTATTGTTTGGTAGCAAATTAATATTTAAAAAAAAAATTAATCTTTTTATTAAAAATTTAAGTATTTTAGTTGAAAATTCATTTGTTTAGGTTAAACTTTCACTATTACTGTTTAAAATTCATAATTTTATTTGAACATTAATATTTTTGTTGTTGCAATTTTTGCTCTGTTGTGTTAAAGGATGTTCAGATTGAACGTCATGATTTAAAATAAGTGCTTGAGTTTTGCGACAAATATGATTATGTTACGGAAAAGGACCGAGAATTTTAAATTGGCTTTAAAATAGCTACCGCGATTATGCATTTGAAAAAATGCGAAAACATTGAATTGTTTTCGCAATATGAATAAATGACACCTGAAAACCCCCTGGAATTGTCAGGGAATTTGTCTCCAGGATTTGTATTGCCATTAATTTACATAATTATTCAAACTTCTTTAAAAAAAAAAAAAAAAAACAGAATTCAACGAAAATATTTGGATCACAACGAACAAACAGAAACAAAATCCTATTGTAATCTGAAAAAAAAAATAATTTTCAGACAAACATAAAAAAGAGGAAAGAAAAATGCGAAAGCAACCAACCACATCTTCGCTTTTCCAATTTTGGTCTTTGGATTCTTGTTTTTGTTTTGTTTTGTTTTTTTTATCAGGAGTTTGCATCAATTTCATTATTGGACGTTAAATAGAATTTTTAATTTGGAATTTAATCTAATTTAAATTGATTAAATTTTGATTTTTTCATAATTATATTGTAAATAATTTTTAGTTACAAAGACTTGCCTGGCCATCCTCTGAAATGTACTTTTGATGGAACCCTGAAAGAACTTGTCGCTTACTGTAAGCCAAAGACAAAGAAAATCTTCTATCAGCAACTCAGCATTCGAGTGAACGAGCTCGAGAATAAGAAGCAGTTCAAATGCATCTGGGTGCCGCCGTCCCTGAAGGAAGAGAAGGAGATCATTCTCTATCCCAACAAGAATGGAACAGTGGCGACCCTCTTGGAGGAAGCGAAGAAACAGGTGGAGTTTTCGGAAAATGGATCGGGCAAACTGAGGTTACTCGAAATCAGCTGCAACAAACTCTCGCCTGGTCCCAAAGACGACGTGCCTCTCGAAAATTTGAATTCCGGCAATAACAAGATTTATAGGATAGAGGAGATCCCGAAGGACGAACTGACTTTGGCGGACGACGAAATGCTGGTCCCTGTTGCGCATTTCCACAAGGATGTATTTTCCACCTTTGGCATTCCTTTCCTCTTCAAAATCAAACATGTAAGTTTGAAAAGAGCCTTTTTCGAATTTTTTTTTATTCACTTTTTACTTTTTTTTTTTTTTTTTTAATTGTTTGCTGATTTTGCGATTTTTTCTTTCGCAGGGAGAACCGTTCTCGAAAATGAAGGAAAGGCTATTCAAGAAACTTGGAGTTCAAGAAAAAGAATTCGAGAAGGTAACTAACTTGTATTCTAGTTTGCAATTTCTTGACTTTAATTAAAAATGATTTCAATCTTGACTTCTATAATTTGGTGTTTTAAAAAAAAGTCTAGAGCTTTCAATTTTTCAAACTATTTGAACGTTTCTTTTTTTAAGAATTAAATAACTTTAAATTCTTAACCAACGTAGAAAACAAAGAAATGACAGTGAATTAGTTCTTTTTGACCGGGAATTTTACAAATTTGTAGAAGAAAAATCTGTACGTTCGATTTCAACAGTTTTTTAATAATTAGTTGAATTGTTGTGTTTTTCAATTATGCTATTATTTAGCTTACAATGCGTAATTCAAAATTTGTTTACTTAAAAAACTTTACGTTAAAAATTTTTATTTTTAAGCTTACATTTTTAATTTAAAGAATTTTAAAATGCTTTCTTTAAAGGCTTGAACAAATAAAAAATCAAAGCCTTTGATGTCGAAAATTTGGGATAAAAAAAATTTTATTTAATAATTCGTTTTTTTAAATTTAGCTGTACTTTAAGTAATAAAAAGTGAAAAAAAAAAACGATTTTAAATCAGTTCAAAATTTAAGAATGTTCAGATTGTAACTTTAAAACTTAAACGGTTTCAATTTGAAAGTCTTATTCATTAATCAAATGTGAACATGTGACTGAAAGTTTATAAACTATTTTCAACTTAAAAATAACAAGTAAATTGAAACCAAATATTTAAAAGTAAAGAATCTTTAACTGAATTGTTTAACATAGAAAGCCTGGAATCGTTAAACTTTCGAAGAGCCTTTAAACTTTGAACCTTACAATTTTAATTGTTGTTTTTGAAAAATGCTTAATTTGTAAGTAAAATTTCTAAATTTTGATGTATAATTTACAAATGAACCTTTTTAGAATTTTTTTAGTAATTTTAAGAGATATTTAGGAGTTTCAAAAAGATTGAAAATTATCCTGCAAATTTTAGAAAATTTTCTTAAAATGTTTTGGTATCTTTTTTGAAAATTTTGTTTAAATCTTTGAAAAACTTTTTAAATATTCTCTTAAAATAATTTTCCAAAATGAAAAATTACTTCTAATTTTCCTATGAATGTTAAGAAAATGTTTTTAATTCTTTTGGAACCTTTAACCATTCTTGAAAATAATCTAATTTTTTTGTTTAAAATCTGCAAAAATCTACATTTTGTTTTATATTAGGCTATCATTACAAGTTTTACATTAAGTTTGAATCTTTTCAAAACTTCTGCAAATCCCTTAAAATTACTCAAATTTTGCCTACAAATAATAAATGTTCCGGGAAAATTTGCAAAATAATGTTAAATTTAAAACAAATTCTAGATTTCTCAAGATTATGAAATAAAATTTTGAAGATTTCCAAGGATGTTTAAACTATTTAAAAAGAAAATAATTGAATTTCTAATTTAAGAAGTGTTTAGGTAAAATTTTTACAATTTTTCAATATTTAATGTTTCTAGCTTAAAATTCCTTAAAATTATATAATTTTGATAGTTTTGAAGTTCATTGATTGATTTTTTAATTTAGAGCATTGAGCTCAGTTTTTATTACCTCAAGTGAAAAAATTGTTATCTCTAGTGTTCCATTTTTTTAAATTTAATTGACCGTGAATCATGTTTTCGAACCGGGAAATGACCGGGAATAATAATTGATTTGCCAAAACGATTCTAAATTCGTTCAAAATTTGAGAATTTCCAGATTGTAACTGTTTGAATTCGAAAGTCTTTATACGAATTGAGATTAATATAATACCATTTATTCCGGTAACTTTATTTTTAAATAACAATTTTAATGATTTATCAACAAAATATTTTTATTTCAAAGTGTGTTAACATTTTTGTTTAGAACTTCTAAATCATTTTGAAAATCTCTTAAAATCTTTTTAAATTTTCTGTGACAATAATTTTTCAATATGAAAAATCATTTTCCATTTTCCTAGGAATCTTAAGAAAGTGTTTTTATTCCTTTTAAGCCTTTTACAATATTTAAAAAGTTTCTAAATTTTTTGGTACAAATCTGCAAATTCTAAATTTAATTTTGATATTTTTAAAAATTCTAAATATATCTTAAAATCACTCTAATTTTTTCTACAAATAATAAGTGTTCCTATTGTTATTTATGAATTCAAATTTTAAATATTTTTTTGTTCAATTTGCAGTATTTTCTAAAAGTTATAGGAAAAATTAAATTCAGTTACAAATATATTTAAACGTTTTGAAAAAATTTCAACAATGATTTTAATCTTGGAAAAATATAAAACCACTTCTAGATTTCTGAATATTTTCAAATAAATTTTTTAAGTTTTTGAAGGATGCTTATACTATTTAAAATGAAAATAATTTAACTTCTAATTTTAAAAAATTGTTAAGTTAAAAAATTTTATTTTTCATTTTTTAATTTGTCTAGCTTAAAATTACTTAAAAAAATATATAATTTTGAAATTTTTTAAAGTTCATTGCTTTATTCTTTAATTTAGGGTATTAAAAATTTTAACGTGGATTAATATTTTTGGAATTTAATCTGAATCTTTAAATTCTATAATTTATAAAAGTTCTAAATGTTACTACCTTCCATTTCATACGTATAAGTTTAATTTGTTGTTTATTATTTATCACTTTAAATGGAAAAAAATTTAGAATATTCAACATTTCTGTTAAAAAGTCATTTTTTGGTTGACGATCAAACTGATTTAGTTGCAATTTATTAAACTATTGTTGAACATTCGTGTTTTCTCTTGGCTAAAAATTACTGTTTAACTGAAAACTTAACTGTTCCATTTTTGGTTAAAAATTGACCTTTTTTAGTTGAAAATTTAGGTATGAGGTTGACAATTTGCCTTTTTAGGTAAACTATTAACCCGTTTCGTTGAAAAATCATGATTTTGGTTGAAAATTCAATTATTTCGTAAAAATTAATCTGCTCTGTATGATTAAAAATGGAATCATTTTCATTAAAAATGCTCTTTTTTGTTGAAAAATAATTTTTTTAACTGAAAATTTAACAATTTCATTTTTGATTGTAAATTTATATTTTTTAGTTGAAAATTCACCCATGTGGATTAAAACTTATGTATTGTCTTGAAAATTTTTATTTTTGATTTTAAATTTATTTTTTTATTTGAAAAGTCAACTAATTGTGGAAAATTCAAGTATTTTGTTAAAAATTTGTCTTTTTTGTAGAAAATGTATTTTCTTGCTTCAAAATTATTTTTTTTTTCATTGGAAAATTATTTTTTAACTGAAAATTTTACGATTTCATTTTTGATTGTAAATTTATCTTTTTTAGTTAAAATATCGACTACTTGGTTGAAAATTAATTTATTTTGTTAAAACTTTATCCCTGATAGAAAATTATTATTCTTGCATGAAAGTCCATTTTTTTCGAAATGTTATGTGATAAAATTAATTTTTGTTTTCAACTGAAAAATTACCTGTTCTATTTTTGACTGTAAATCTATATGTTTTTAGTTGAAAAGTCAACTAGATGTGGAAAATTCAAGTATTTTGTTAAAAAATTGTCTTTTTATTTTGCAGAAAATTAATCTATATTGTTAAAAATATAACTATTTGGTTAAAATCTGAACTATTTGGTTATAAATTCACTCTTTGGTTTGAGTCTTATCATTTCAGTTAAAAATTGAACTATTTGGATGAAAATTTCAGTGGGAAATTCAATTATATGGTAAAAATTAATCCGGTTCGTAGGACATTACAAAATTTGTTTTTAATCCTTTTTTCTTTAGTTGAACATTAAACTATTTTGGTGAAAATTCATGTGTTTTGTTAAAAATTTGTCTTTTTTGTAGAAAATGTATCTTTTTGCTTAAATTTTTTTTTTTAATTGGAAAATAATTTTTTAACTGAAAATTTAACGATTCCATTTTTTTATTGTAAATTTATCTTTTTAATGCTCTCTTATTATAAAAAATAATGATTTTAAACGGACAATAATTGAAACCTGTATGCCTTTTTGAATAGTAAATTCCAGATCTTACAGTACTGTGTGCTGGGTCAAATACAAAAAGAATTTATTTTACTGTGAAACTTAATAACTTGAAAAAAAATTTAAGTTTAAGTTTGCTGTGGTATCGATGAGCAAACCCCAGTTCATTGACACGCCCGACTACACCATCGACATTTCCGACTTTCGAACACATCAGAATCAGAGTGAGTTTTTCTTCTTTATTAATTTATTGTTTTTGTTTGAAGCACTTATATTTTATATTTATAACTGAATAATATTAGTTGAAAATTCATTATTTTAGTTGAAAATAAAACATATTTTTTTGAAAGTTGAATTCTTTTTTACAAAATTAATCTTTTTGGGTTAAATTTCAACTATTTCTTTAAAAAATCATGTTTTTTTTTGAGATCTCGTTTTTTTAGCAGAAAATTAATCTTCATGTTGGAAAATTCCAATATTTTAGTGAAAATTCATGTATAATGTTTAAAAATTTTTTTTTGTAGAAAATTGATCTTCTTGCTTGAAAATTCATCGTATTGATTAAAAATTGAATCATTTTAGTGAAACATTTATTCATTTAGCTTAAAAAATTTCTTTTTTTGTTTGAAAATAATTTTTTTAACTGAAAATTTGACCATTCAATTTTTGATTTAAAATTTATGTGTTGTCTTGAAAATTTGTATTTTTTATAGAAAATTAATTTTTTAAACTGAAAATTCGACTATATGGTTAAAAATTCATTTATTTTGTTAAACATTTGTCTCTGGTAGATAAATTTGTTTCTTGCATAAAAATGCTTATTTTTAGTAGAAATTGTTTGTATTAAAATTACGGCTTTGTAGGAAATTCAACAAGTCTGCAAAAAAAGCCTTTTTTGTTGAAAATTCAAATATTTTGTGAAAATTCATGTATTTTGTTAAATATTTCTGTTTTCTTTTTGTAGAAAATTGCTCTTCTTACTTGAAAAATCATCTTTTCGATTAAAAATTGAATCATTTTATTGGGAAATTTAATTATTTTGTTTGAAAATTAAATTTTTTTATTTGAAAATAATTTTTTTAACTGAAAATTTAACCATTCCATTTTTTATTGTAAATTTATCTTCGTTCGTTAAAAATTCATTTGTTTGGTTTAAAATTGAACTATTTTGATGAAAATTGCTCTTCTTTAGTCGAAAATTTTTTTTTTGAAAACTCATCTTTTGAGGTAAAAAATTAATCTTATTGTTAGAAATTTCATCTTTTTGTTTGAAAATAATACAACTAGGTTGAAAATTAAACTATTTTTTGAAAAATGATCTTTGTGGTTTAAAATTGGACTATTTGTTTAAAAATTAATATTTTTTAGCAGAAAATTCATCTTTATGGTTAAAAATTCAGCTATTTTGTTGAAAATTCATGTTTTTTGTTGGAACTCTTCTTTTTTGTAGAAAATTAATCTTGTTTGACAATTTATCTTTTTGGTTGATAATCAAACTGCTTGATTGAAAGTTAAACTCTTCTGCTAAAAATGAGTCTTTTGGATTTAAAATTCATCTGTTTGGTTTAAAATTGATCTTTTTTAGTTCAATATTTAACTATTTGATTGAAAATATGTATTTTTTAATTGAAAATTTATGGAGTTTGTTGAACAATTGGCTTTTTTGGAAATAAATTAATCTTCGTTTTTGAAAATTAATTTTGTTGTTTGAAAATGTATATTTTTTGTTAAAAATTCAAGTATTACAGTTAAATATTCACAATTTTATTTAGAAATTAATCTTTTTGGTTAAAAATATTACTACTTGGTTGAAAGTTAAACTGATTTATCATTTTGTTGTTTTGGTTTTTTTTTAAACTATTTTTAGTTGAAGTTTGATATTTTTTGTTTCAAAAGATGACTTTTTGGTTGAAAATTGATTTTTGTGATTATAAAATTCAAGCATTGTGTTACAAAGTAATTCTTTTTGGTTCAAAATAAAATTATTTGGTTGAACTCATTTCTTAAAAGTTAATATTTTTGGTTTAAAATTGATCTATTCTAGTTTAAAATTTATCGTTGCATGTCAACATTTTTCAGTTTGTTTAAAATCTTGTAACTTTTTTTTGTGGCAAATTAATTTTTAAAATTAGAAATTTAATTATTTCATTTTTGTTTTAAAAGTATATTGAAAAATCATCTTTTTCATAGAAAATTAATCTTCTTGTTTAAAAATAAGTCTTGCTTATTAAATAGTTTATCCTTTTGTTTAAAACTTTAAGTATGCCAGTTAAATATTCATCATTTTAGATGAAAATGATTATTTTGGTTGAAAATAAAAGTACTAAGTTGAATGTTAAACTATTTTGTCAAAAATTAATGTTTTTGGTTTACAATGTATCTATTCCGGTTGAAGATGCATCATTTTAGTTCAAAATCCATTACTTTATTAAAAATTTTTCTTCGGATGGCAAATTGATGGAAAAATTGATATTTTTTAGTTCAAAATTTAACTACTTAGTTTAAAAATTTATTTAATTTGTTGAAAAATCGTTTTTTTTTTATAAAGCATTAATCTTCTTGTTCGAAAATCAATCTTGTTGTTTCAAAATTCAAGTATTCCAGTTAAATATTTATTATTTTAGTTGAGAATTAATATTTTGATTGAAAATAAAAGTTCTTAGTTGAAAATCTTTTGTTTGAAAATATATCTTTTTGGTTGAAAATTTATCATTTTGATTGCAAATTTGTTTGAAAATTTCCCAACCAGAAAGTGTATAATTTTAAAAGTTTTTCGAGTCATAAAAATTTAAAGGTTCACAATATATCTGGCAGTATTTAAAATTCTGCAATTTTGAATTGTGAAAATGATTGTGACTTTCGATTTGAAAAATGTCTACAATGGATAATAATTCTAGGGGAAGGTTTGAAATTTACTTTAAATGATTTAAATTTTAATGGTTTTGAGTATAAAAAAGTTTTTAGATCATAATTTTTGGCTGATACAATTTTTTTTCAGCTAGTCTAAGTTGGACGTTTTTTAATTCACTTGAATTTCTATAAATGTACTCTTTTCTACTTAATTTAATGGATTTTTTTTTTATTTAAAAATGTTTCAATATAATTGATACGGAGGATCAGTTGATAAAATGATTAAAGGATTTGAAATATTTTAGCGTATTTTTTTTTCTTCAAATTCCTTGGAATTTTCAGGAAATCTTTTTTATATTTCAGTAATTTAACGGGATTTAGAAAGATTTTTATTTATTTCAGTAGTGTTTGAAGGCTTTCAAAGACTGAAATATTTTAGTGTATTTTAAAGGATTCAAAAGCATTTTTAAGGGATTTAAATCATTTCAAGATATTTCCAAGAGTTTTGCATAATTTTAAGGAATTTTAATGTTTTAATCGATTTCAAAGAATTTATTCAAAAGAAGTGAGGGATTTCGTTAGGTTTCGAAGATTTGAAGAGATTTTCAAATATTTTTTGCATTTCAATTGGAATTCGAATTCAATTCTTATTAATGTATCCTAAATCCTTTTAAATTCTCTTCATTTTATTAATTTCATCTCATTCTTCTCATTTCTTTTAAATTTATTTGAATTCACTCCAAATTTATTGTAATCAATCAAATTTTTGTCGATTTTTAGACTGGTTACAATCCATTGGAATCCTTTTGAAATTAACTTGAATTATTCTGTAATCATTAGTCACTTCTTGTGTTAGAAATTAGTAGGATTTCAAACGATTTGAAATTTTTCTTGAAGTTTACCCTTAATTCTTTTAAATTCTTTGGAATTCTCTTGAATTTTTTTAATTTACTTGAATCCTTCGAAATTCGCTCAATTTTACTTAATTCAGTGAATTCTTTTGAATTTTTAAAAGTTTTTATTTAATTGATCCTGAAGTCAACCCACCTTGATAATTCTTAGGCATTTAATCAAATTCTTTTAATTCCTTTGAATTTATTCTGAGCTGATTTCAAATTTACTGAATTGAATTAGGTTTTTTTAAATTGTTTTCAATTAGTTTGATTTTTTTTTTAATCCACCTTAAATTTTTATGAATTTCATTGAATTCTTCTCTTTGATCTTAAATTCCTTTTAAATTCAATCAAGTTTTACGAAAATGAATGGAATTTTTTATATTTTTAAACATTTTCCTCAATTCATTTGAATTCTCTTGAATGTGAATTGAATTTTTTTGTTCGTGTGTTAGAAATTAGTAGAGTTTCAAAGATTTTACATTTTTCTTGAAATTCACCCTGAATTCTCTTCAATTTTCTTAATTTACTTGAATCCTTCTAAATTCGCTCAATTTTGCTTGATATTACATTATAAATTTGCTTAATCAAGTTATTTTTAAAAATTTTTTATTATTTTTATTTAATTGGACTTGAAGTCTATTACCCTCACCTTGAATTCTTAGGCATTTCAAAAAATTCTTTGAATTCTCTTGAATTTTTCTAAGCTTATTTCAAAGTTACAGAATTGAATTAAGTTTTTTAAACTGTTTTCAATTCATTTGATTTTTTTTAATCCACCTTGAATTTTTATGAATTTCATTGAATTCTTCTCCTTGATCTTAAATTCCTTTTAAATTCAATCAAGTTTTACGGAAATGAATGGAATATTTTATATTTTTAAACATTTTCCCCAATTCAATTGAATTCTTTTGAATGTAAATTGAATTTTTTTGTAGTCTTCGTGTGTTAGAAATTAGTAGTTTCAAAGATTTTACATTTTTCTTGAAATTCAACCTGAATTCTCTTCAATTTTCTTAATTTACTTAAATCCTTCTAAATTCGCTCAATTTTGCTTGATATTATATTATAAATTTGCTTAATAAAGTTATTTTATTTTTTATTTTTTAAAATTTTTATTTAATTGAACTTGAACTCTATTAACCTCACCTTGAATTCTTAGGCATTTCATAAAATTCTTTGAATTCTCTTGAATTTTTCTAAGCTTATTTCAAAGTTACAGAATTGAATTAAGTTTTTTCAATTGTTTTCGATTCATTGGATTTTTTTAAATCTACCTTGAATTTTTATGAATTTCATTGAATTCTTCTCTCTGATCTTAAATTCCTTTTAAATTTAATCAAGTTTTACGGAAATGAATGTAATTTTTATATTATTAAACATTTTCTCCAATTCATTTGAATTCTTTTGAATGTAAATTGCATTTTTTTGAAGTCTTCTTGGGTTGGAAATTAGTAGAGTTTCAAAGATTTGACATTTTTTCTTGAAATTCACACTGAATTCTCTTGAATTTGTATAAGCTTATATCAAAGTTACTGAATTCAATTAAGTTTTTTTACATTTTTTTTGTATTGATTTTTCAACATTTTTCTTAATTCTTTTGAATGTAAATTCAAATGAAAAAATTGTTGGCTTTAGATTTCGATTTTTTAAAATTACATTGACCGTGAAAATTGTTTGCGAACCGGAAATTTGTTTCTTTGATTAAAACAGCCACCCTGTAATTTGTTGATAAACTAAGAGCAATCATGAATATTTAAGGGGAGAAAACCGGGAGAGAAAAATTTAAAAAATAGTGTCCACCCTGAAAATGTAGTAGTGCTTCGAACAAATTTGTATTTTTTTATTTGTTTTTTTTTTTTTCAAATGAAGAAAATTTTTCAGTATTTCCTCTAGCGAATGCGGGCGCATCGCCACAAAGGCCCTGGCTCGGTCTGGACCACGTCAACAAAGCGCCGAAGCGTTCACGAATCAACTACCTCGAAAAGGCCATTAAAATATACAACTAAATTCGCGAACCTTTGAAGGAAAGTCAGTTTAGGCAACCACACGATAATTTATACTATATTATGTATAGTGCGACAGCGTTGTATTTGTATGCTACAAGTTGAGGATTGGAATTTACGCTTTGGTGCGTTTGGTCATTCGGTTAGCTGTCACGTAATTTTTAAATATTATAGTTACAAGTATCGAGTAAACACGAGCTTTCGTTTTGCAAAGCCGAAAAATAAAAGAAACGATACAAGAGACTGCAAAGAACCAGGTGGTGATTTCACGAATGATGAGACCAAAATGATCTGCCTAATTAAATTATCAAAGATTTTACGTGATTATCCACAACAACACAAAAAAAAACAAAACAAAAAAAAAACTATGAGAAAGACTGGCGTTATCTTTTAGCTCTGTGCAGCTTTAATTTTTTTAGATTTTACCATCGAGCTTCTGATTTTTTTTTCTTCTTTTTTCCTCGAGAAACTTTGTTAATGTTTCTATAATTATATAATCTGTGAGTCAATGCATCACCAAGCGAATCTGGTCGACAAAAATTCGGTCTAAGCACGTGAAATCTTTGTCAAGATATTTAAGCGTGCAAAGTGCAGCGAAATACCGTGTAAAGTAACAATTTCGTGCGATAATATAATCTCCATCACTCGCTAGATAGTCTTTATCGAACCCTCAGACTTTCCCTCTGTTCCCTATTTTGTAATATATATATATTTTTTTTTTCGTTTGAGATAGTGTCTTTTTCGTTTTCAAATGCAGTGTACTCGATGCATTTATCAGTATTGGGGTATCTATTGCAAAAATTAATAGGAGAGACCAGTCCAGAGTGGATAATTGTTTATTAAAAGCACAAATATACAGAAAATGGTGTATTTTCTTTTAAATTTATTAACAGGTATAGTTTCATAACTATTAATTAAAGTTAATGGATTATTTTGCATGCATTAGTGTTTTTAGTTTAATAATTATCCACTCTGGGATCGGCTCTCATATTTTTTTTTCAAGTCTCGCTCTCCAGATTTATCCATTCTATGAAAATAATCAACTTCTTTTTTCTTATATTATTAATAATAATAATAATGTATTCATTTATTGTTAAAATTAATATTACTATAAAATGGCAGAATTGGAATTGAAAACTCAAATTCCTTTTTTTTAAATAGCATTTTTTTACCTTTTCCTTAAACCTATAAATCTTTGAAATCACATTATTGCAGAAAAATATTTTAATTTTTCAGATACATCGTTTTTCCCTAATTTTTCAGAATTTCAAAAAAAAAAGTAACGAAAATATGAATGAACGAATTTGACTTATTTTAAAAGTAAAAATTAAAAAAGTTAGATAAATTTGGAAATTCCCGAAATTACATAATTACCGAAATTTTGAAAATCTTTGAGTTAGTAATTTCCCGAAAATTCCGAATGAAAAAAAAAATAATATTTTTGATCCGTTAATATAAGTCTGAAATTAAAAATTATTCTTATAGCCATATTTATTCAGGAATTTAAAGTTTTAGGATTTTGAACATTCGCATTTTTAAATTTGATACATACAAAATTTTTCGTTCTTAAGGGCATGTGACACAGCTAAATACCTATATTACCGACCTCCCTTTTTCGGTTCACTGAATGTTTTTTTGAACCTAAGAACTTTTTTTGTAAATAAGATATCGAGTTGAAACTTTGGAAGATTTATTAGAGTACAATAAAGTACGTTTAGGTACTGCATTTGGTAGGAACTTCACTGAAAAATATTTTATCTTTTTTCTGAACCTCAACATTTTTTGAACGTTCGAAAAAATGTTGAGATTCAGAAAAAAGGTGAAATAATTTTCAGTGAAGTTCCTACCAAAATGCAGTACCTAAACGTACTTTATTGTACTCTAATACATTTCCCAAAGTTGCAGCTCGATATTTTATTTACAAAAAAAGTTCTTAGGTTCAAAAAAACATTCAGTGAACGGAAAAAGTGAGGTCGGTAATATAGGTATTTAGCTGTGTCACATGCCCTTAAACCATTTTCATAGTGTTTCAATTGTTTTGTCAGATACAGATTTTTTCCAATTTTCTCTTAAAATATTAACATTAGAAGTCTAATTATTTGAGATATAAATGATAAAGATTTTGGTTTGGGATGAAATAATTTTGCCGAAAAATTGCAATTTTGAATACTGAAAAATATCGAAAATTTAGTAATGAAATATAAAATTCCTGAAAAAAATAAAACTACTGAAAATCTTTATTTAAGAATTTGATTTATTCTAAAAATAAAAATTCGCTAAACTATAAAAATTCAGTAATTTCAAATTTCTGAAATGATAGAATTATTGAAATTCAGAAACCAGAATTTTCAAAATCTCAAAATTATTTCCCGAAAATTCCGAATTAAAAAAAAATTGAATAATATTTTTGATCTGTTAGCGTAAGTCTCTAAAATAAAATATTATTCTAATAACCATATTTTGTCGGTAATTTTCTAATATTGAGGATATAAAATTTTAGGATTTTGAACATTTGCATTTTTGAATGTAATACATACATTATTTTTCATTCTTACACCATTTTTATCGATACAGAAAAGTTTTATGGCTACTGAAAATTTTTATTCACGAATTTGATTTATTCCAAAAGTAAAAATTGGCTAAACTAAAAAAATTCAGAAATTTGAGTTTCCAAAATATATAATTACCGATATTCGGAAACTAGAATTTTCAAAATCTCAAAAATCGATTTAGTGAATCAACATTTTTTGTTATTTTCTTTCTGTCGGTAATTTGAAATTTTCTTTTTTTGCAAATTTTGTATTTCGGTGATATTATATTTAAAAAACTAGAATATTGCCTATAATAACGCTAAATTATTCGAGAAATAAATAAAGAGATTTTTTTTCGTGAGATGACCTAATTTTTCCGAAAAATAAAAATTGTGAACATTCAAAAATGCCGAAAATGTAATTACTGAAATATTAAGTTTCCGAAACAAACTAAAAGTACCGAAAATATTTCTTAACGAAGTCAGTTAATTCTTAAAAATTTCTATTTCCAAAAAATGTTTTTGGAAAATTGACTAATTTTGGGAATTTGAAAATTTAGGATTTTGAAAATTCGAGTTTTTAAATCTCGGTAATTATGCTATTTCAGGAATTTAATGATTTCGGCCAATTAACTTCTATGAATATCTGTAGTTTTGTTAAATTTTACTTTCAAAATATTTATAATTCGTTATAAACATTTTCGGTATCTTGAAATTTCAAAAATCTATTTATAAATTTAAAAAAATTAAAACTTTAATTAGTAACAAGGAAAAGTCTTGCCTGCAAAAAATGAAATATTTTTTTCCTAATATTGTGTTTTTCATATTGGCCACAAAAAAATGTCACTTTTAAAGTTAATCGCTTAGGAAAAAAATGGAAAAAATCCTTTTTTTTCAAGTGAAACAGTCCAAAAATTCTTTTTTGAAGAGAAATAACATTTTTGTACACAAGTAAAAATTCGAAAGTTTTTTTGGCATTTTTAAAAACTTAAGAAACTTGTTTTAAACATTTTCGACCGAAATTGAAATTTCTCAACAAATGAAAATTTCCGAAAGAAAATAAAAAATACTGAAATTCCCGAAAATAAGAAATTGTCGAATTTTCAAATTACCGAAAAAAATATTTAATAGTTTTTTCTTTCTTTCTATTAGAATAATCTTTATTTTATATGGAGTATTTATCCTCAAGTATAACTATTAAATTGTATTTTCCTTATTTTTTCGCGAACTTGAAAATTCGGTCATTTTCATTTTTCGGAAAACTTCTCCTTCGGATTTTTTGCACACTCGGAATTTTCAAAATTCCAAAATAAATGAAAAAAAAGTGAGTTCATTATTTTCTTCAAATTTATAAATTTGGGGACCAAGACATTTATGAAAAAATATTTAGTTTTTAAACAGGTACCCTGAAAATAATTTTTTTTTGACAGTTCGTCGACACGCGAATTGATTAAATATTCGATTAAACTCGAACCCATTTTGCCACCGAAAGTTAAAAGAATCTGCAGACGTGAGCAAAAATTAGAGATGTCTCTGAAGTTGACATTTTCGAGAGTTCTTTTCCTTTTTATAGTACTTTAAATTGATCTTCTAAGAATCTGTATACGTAAAGAGTTATTTTAATTTTCAAGGTTCTGGGACATTAATTTCTCCCCAGATTCTTGGTCTGAATTTTAAAAATAAATCACAGTGGATTGGTTTTTAATCCACGCATGTTAGAGACGATTTACAAACAGGGGAATATCATTTCCCGAAATAATTTGTATCGAAATTTTCGAATGATGTTGAGGCCTTGTTTTTGGAAGGCCGATTTCTTTATTTTGCGAGACATTCTGTGAACCATTCGACGTTGCAAAAGATGAAATGGGGTCCGAGTATTTGTCGAGAATTCGTCGGTGAAAAAGGAATTCTTAGTGAAAAAAAATTATTGTTCGGTCACCGCTTTTGGATGTCTAACTGCAAATTGGTAGAGATTTTTAAAGAAATCGAGCCACACGACCACGATCGAATTTGTGCAAAGGTCTGATCACTGTAACTTTTTAGTTGCTTCTTAAAACGATGTAAGAGGAATGAATGGGAATATGGACTTTATTCTGATTCGCTACCATCATTGTTGATTACTTAATATTTTTCAAAATATAATATTACCACATCAATCTGACTTTTTTTATTCGATTATGAGATTTAAAATCGACTGAAGACATTTAAATCCGGGAAACCCGGGTAATTGCAGTGAATTTATTTTTAGGCGCGGATTTTTCTAAATTTTTGGGAGAAAAATATTGTATTTCACTTGAAGTATCGTAATTTTATATCAAAGAATATAATAATATTTAAAGTAATTTTTCTTTAATTATTTTTTTTTAATTACGTAGTTATAAATATAAAATAAGTTCGATTTCCACTTTTTTTATTTGAAGTTCAATCAACTTTTTACTTGTGATATTCAGTTTACAATGCGTAAGTCTAAAATATTTTGCTTAAAAAATTGTATATCTTCATTTTTAAGTGTACATTTTTTATTGAATTAATGAATTTAAAAATTGTATTTTACTTTAAGTAATAAAAACTGAATTTTATGATGATTGATAAATTCAAACTTTGAACGTTAAAATTTTAAGGCATATTTTTAAAAAGTTAATTTGGAAGTAAAATTGTTGAATTTTGATGTATAAATAATAATTTAATACTTAATAATTTAGAAAAAATTCGAGTAAGTTAAAGCGTTTTGAAAAAATGTGAAAATTTGCAGATTTCTGTCAAAAAATGAAGAAGGTTTTCAAGAATTCTGAAAAGTTTTATAAGAATAAAAAAATTGTCTCAAGGTTCCTTGGACATTTGAAAATTATTTCTTACTTTGAAAAATTAATTTTAATATAACATTTCCAAGATTTAAAAAGGTTCCAAAATTATGAAAACAGAATTTGCAAGATATAAAGGCAATTTTCCTAATTTTGCAAAATTTAATACAAATTTTAAAAAACTTCAAATCATTGTAAGTGAATATTTAGAATTATTGAACAAATTAGAAAAAATAACTAAAATTATATTTAAAAAATATAGAAACATACGAATATTTTTGAAAGAATAGTTTGAAGTTTTGAAAAAATTTCAGAAAAGAATAACTTAATATAGAATTACCATAAAATATAATAATATCGATTTTTTTATAACAAAAAATTTTCAAAATTGTCAAAAATGAATCTCAAA
>NC_046659.1:158310649-158318887 GCF_010883055.1 Belonocnema kinseyi
AATCTCAAAGATTGTTACACAAATTTTTATAATATTGCAGAATTAACAAAAAAAATTTTTAACTTTGATATTTCAGAAAAGAATAACTTAATATAGAATTACTATAAAATATAATAATATCGATTTTTTTATAACAAAAAATTTTCAAAATTGTCAAAAATGAATCTCAAAGATTGTTAAACAAATTTTTATAATATTGCAGAATTAACAAAAAAAAAATTTTAACTTTGATATTTCAAAACATTTTTACACGAAGTAGATTTTTACAGATTTCGAAAAAAAAATTAGGAAGATTTTGCAGAACTGAAAGGTTTCATAAAAATAAAAAATTGTCTGAAGGGTTCCTAGGAAAATTGAAAATTACATCTTATTTTGAAAAAAATAAATTTTAATAGAATATTCCGAACGATTTCCAAAATAGTAAAAGAAAAGAATCTGAAAGATCTTAAAATTATAATTTTAATTTTTCAGAATTAAAAAATAAGAATACAAATAATTCAATAGGAAAATTTAGAAGTTTTGACGAAACTTAAAAAAAGAGTTTAAAAATTCAAAATAATTAAAACAAAAACTAAATTTTTCATGTTTCTAACAAAAAATGTAGAAGTTTTTTAAGAAAAGTCTAAGGTTTTATAAGAATAAACAACATTTCTCGAGAATCCTAGGATAATTGAAAATTGTATTTATTTTGAAAAATTCAATTTAAGATAATTTATTTTAAATTAAATGATTTCATTTTTAATTTAATATAGAATTATCATAAAATAGAATAATATAGAATTATTTTTTTTTTAATAACAAAAGATTTTCAAAATTGTCAAAAAAGAATCTATAATATTGTTAGGCAATTTTTCTAATATTGCAGAATTTAACCATTAATTATTCAGATTTCGAAAAAAATTTCAAAAGATTTTGAAGAACTGAAAGGTTTCATAAAAATTAAAAATGGTTTTGAAAAATTTCATTTTAAAAGAATATTTCAAACGATTTCTAAAATAGTAAAAAAAAAAGAATCTGAAAGATTTAAAAATTATTTTTTTAATTTTTAAGAATTAAAAAATAAGAAGAATACGAATAATTTAAAAGGAATATTCAGAAGTTTTGACGAAACTTAAAAAAAGAGTTAAAAAATGCAAAATAATTAAAAACAAAAGTAAATTTTTGCATATTTCGAACAAAAAATATAGAAGCTTTTTAAGAATAGTGTAAGGTTTTAGAAGAATAAACAACATTTCTCAAGAATCTTAGGAACATTATATTTTATTTTGAAAAATTCACTATAAGAGAATTTTTCAAAAGACTTACAAAAATGTTCAAGATTGTCAAAAAATAATCTGCAAGATTTTACGGCACTTTTTCTAATATTGCAACATTTAATAGAATTTGTAAAATACTTTAATATTTGAAGAGATTTCAAAATTTTTAAAACAAAACATTGGGTTTTAAAGTTTAAAAAAAAATGGAAAACTATTTAAAGATTTTGAAATTTCTTGGATAATACAAATTTTTCTTGATATTCCTGAAAAAAAAAATTGTACATAAATAGTAATTTAACAATGATTGATTTGAAATTATTTAAAATTAAAATAATCTATGTTCTAATTTAGAATGTGTTCAGTTCAAAAAAATTGTAATTCGTTCAATTTTTAATGTTTCTATCTTAAAAATGCTTAAAATGTTATAATTTGAAAAATGCATTGATTTATTCTTCAATTTAGAGCGTTGAAAATGAAATTTTCAACTGTATAATTTGCATTATATATTTTTTGTATTTGCATTATATAATATAGAAGGAACGATTGAATTTAAAATTAATTTTGATTTGTTTTTGCCCCCTAGCCAAGTTATAAATTTATGATTTAAAAATAGAAAAGGGCAACTTATTAGAGCATAGGTTGAATTTTTTCTGATAAGAAGCGATAAAATCGTTGTCGAAAATATAAACCGAGAAAAAAAAGCGATAGTACTTGCATACAGCAAGGCGAGAAAGATATTGATCGTCAGTGCTCGTAAAAATTCGACATGTGCTCTTTGGATTTCAAGAACGGATTTCTAAAGTAACTAAAAAAGAAAAATAATATCGAAGAAAAAGTAAGTTGCCGATTCAGCTTGGTTCGATTTTACAGGTAAGTAATTTACCTGTTTTTTAAGTCATTTTTTGCTATTTACAACAGTAGAGAACACAACCCACAGTGGATAATCATTAATTATCAATAATAAATGTTTGTGAAAAATAAATTTAATTTGAAATAACATTAATTATTTTACGTATATTTGCGCTTTTAATTAATTATTATTCACTGTAGGCATTATTGATTGTAGGGGGTTTTTTCTATGATTTTAGGTTCCCATTTAATTTATTTTTATTTAATTTATTATATATTTATATTATTATTAATATATTTATATTATTGATAAAAATATGTTCATTATATATTTATTTTATTTTTATTTATTGAATTCATTAATGTTCTACATTCCTTTACAGTTTTCTCAGATCTGCCCTGATTGGCTATTAACAATTTGCAATGGAGCACCAATCAAAAAGAACATAACTGGATCCCGTATTTCAACCTGTAACGGGAGTATACAGTTTTCCGTTCAAGACTTTTCGAAGCATTCTCGTGATTGATATTGTGAGTAAAAGACTTTATATATATTTTTTATTTGTACTTTATTTATTCCTTACCAATTTAAAGTTCAATTTTGCAACAAATAAAATCAACTATTTTTTTGCAATTTTGAAAATATTTGTAAATAATCTTTTAAAATGAATTTTTAACAATAAACAATGTTTTTCATGTTTTCTAGGATTCTTAAGCCATTTTTGTTTATTCTTATAAAACCTTGCACAATTCTTAGAAATCCTCTGAATTTTTTGTTATAAATATGGAAATATCTACTTTTTTGTTAAAATTTTGTTTCAAAACCTCCCAATATTTTTCTTACATGATTTGAAATTTTCCTAAATTTGTTTTTAATTCTGCAAAAATAGACAAATTGCCTATGATCTTCGAAATTATTTTTTTATAATCTTGAAAATATTTTGAAATATTCTGTTAAAATTAATTTTTCAAAACAAAATATATTAAATTTTCTTAGGAAAATTTTTTTATTTGAAAACTTTCACAATTGAAAAAAAATTTATTTTTGGTTCCAAATCTACAAAGATCTACATTTTATTAGCAACAATTTTTTATGTCTTGAAATAAAAAAATGTCGGTTTGAAATTTTTTCAGAACTTCTAAATTGTCTTTAAAAATGACTTCAAAATCTTCCAGATTCTTTTTTAAAAATTTTGAAACTACTTTAAAATATTCTCTTAAAATTAATTTTTCAAAATAAAATATCATTTTCAAGTTTTCTCGAATTCTTAAACTATTTTTGTTTTTTTTTTTTTTATAAAAACTTGCACAATTCTTAAAAAGCTTTTAAATTTTTGGTGAGAACTATGCAAATATCTACTTTTTTGTCAAAATTTCCCAATATTTTTCTTACATGTTTTGAATTTTTCCTAAATTTATTTTTAATTCTGCCAAAATAGAAAAATTGCCTATGATTTTCCAAATTATTTTATTACAATCTTGAAAATATTTTGAAATATTCTCTTAAAATTAATGTTTTAAAACAAAATATATTAAATTTTCCTAGAAAAATTTTTTTATTTGAAAACTTTCACAATTTAAAAAAAAAATTTGAATTTTTGGTTCCAAATCTGCAAAGATCTACATTTTATTAGCAACAATTTTTTATGTCTTGAAATAAAAAAATTTCGTTTTGAAATTTTGTCAAAACTTCTAAATTGCCTTTAAAAATGACTTCAGAATCTTCCAGATTCTTTTTTAAAAATTTTGAAACTACTTTAAAATATTCTCTGAAAATTAATTTTTCAAAATAAAATATCATTTTCAAGTTTTCTCGAATTCTTAAACTATTTTTGTTTTTTCTTATAAAAACTTGCACAATTCTTAAAAAGCTTTTAAATTTTTGGTGAGAACTATGCAAATATCTACTTTTTTGTCAAAATTTCCCAATATTTTTCTTACATGATTTGAATTTTTCCTAAATTTATTTTTAATTCTGCAAAAATAGAAAAATTGCCTATGATTTTCCAAATTATTTTATTACAATCTTGAAAATATTTTGAAATATTCTCTTAAAATTAATTTTTCAAAACAAAATATATTAAATTTTCCTAGGAACATTTTTTTATTTGAAAACTTTCACAATTCTTAAAAAAATACTTAATTTTTTGTTCTAAATCTGCAGAGATCTACATTTTATTAACAAAAATTTTGTATCTCTTGAAATATATTTCTCTATTCTTTAAAAATTACTTAAAAATATTCCAGATTCTGCTTTGACAATTTTAAAATTACTTTACAATATTCTCTTAAAATTAATTTTTCAAAAGAAAATATCATTTTCAGTTTTCCTAGGAACGCTTGAGACAAATTTTTTATTTTTATGAAACCGTTTGCAGTTCTTAAAAACCTTCCTAATTTTTTGCAGAAATCTATAAAAATCTACTTATATTAGAAAAATGTCCTAAGAATCTTCCAGATTCTTTTTTGACAATTTTGATAATCTTTTTTTTATGTAATTTTATATTATTCTATTTTATTTTTATTCTATCTTATATTAATAAATAAATAATGAAATTTTTAAATAAATCCTCTTAAAACAAATTTTTTAACATAAAAAATAATTTTAAAATATTTTAAAATATTTTTAAAAACTTCTAAATATTCTTTAAAAATGATTCGAATTTTATCCCATGTTGTTTTAAATTCCGCAACATTACAAAATCTCCCTTAAAATTTTCCAGATTCTTTTTGGACAATTTTGAAAATATTTTGAAATATTCTCCTAAAATGAAATTTACAAAATAAAATTCAATTTCCTTTTTTTTTCTACAATTTTGGAAATATTTTGAAACATTCTTTTAAAATGAATTTTTTCAAAATAAAACGACATCTTCAAGTTTCCTAGAAACCTTGATACAATTTTTTTATTCTTATGAAACCTTTAATAAATCTTAAAAAGCTTCTATTTTTTCTCTTCAAAACCTGAAAAAATCTACTTTTTGTTTAAATGTTCTTTTAATTTGTTCAAGACTTTTAAATATTCTCTTAAAGTGATTTGAAGTTTTCTTACACTTTTTAAATCCTGCAAAATTTAGAAAATTGCCCTTTTATTTTTCAGATTCTGTTCTCGTAATTTTGGAAATTTTGGAAATTTTGGAATTATTCTATTAAAATAAATTTTTCAAATTAAGAAATCACTTTCAATTGTCCTAGTAACCTAAAGGAAAAATTGTATTCTTCTAAAAATTTTCACAATTATTAAAAAACTTCTTCATTTTTAACTGAAATCTGAAAATTTGTGTAAATTTTTAAATAATTTTGCAATTCGAATTTTTGTTATAATTTGTTTTTAACTTCCAAAAAATTATAAAAATTGGCTCAAAATCTTCCTGATTCTTTTTTGATATATTTTTAAAATCTTTTGAAGAATTAGTAGGAATTTTAAGAAAAGTTTTTTATTATTTTTAAACTTTTCACAATTCTTACAGAAAACTGAAATTCAGAATAAATTCGAATTTATATTCTTCTTTAAAGTCCAACATTCAAATTTATCTAAAAAATTACGGCCAATGAAAAAAAATAGAGACTACGACAATAAAAAAAAAATAATAATAAATAAATAAAGAGGATCGAAAAAGAAGTTGCTTCTTTTTCTCTCATCTTTTTTTATTTTTTATTTAAAATGAGACATTTAAAAGCCAAAGAAAAATTCAAATTAAAAAAAATCCACTCTTCAGCATTATTCTATGAGAACGTTAAAAATTTATTTAAATAATTATTTATTTCAACTTTAATGCATTATTTCCGCACTCTTTATGACAAGTTGAGCTCGATTTGAAGTTTAAAAAACACTAATTGCTAGTATTATTCTAAGAAAATGTTGTTATTGTTGATATTAATTTGTTTAAACAATTGTTTTTGTAAACCTTAAATAATTATTTCTTTGATCTAACTGAAAAATTGACAAAAAGTTGGGAATTGCAGAAAAAAATCACAACGTTCTAGCATTATTCTAAGAGAATATTGTTGTTATTATTAATTATTAGTTTAAAAATAGTTTTTGATCATCTTAATTAATTATTTCCTCGATATTTCTGGCAAGTTAAAAAAGGGTTGAGAATTTCAGAAAAAACGCAACATTCTATCATTTTTCTAACTCATTATTGTTACTATTAATAATAATTTGTTTAAATAATTATTTTCGTTAACTTAAGCGAATTAATTCCTTGTTTTAACTAAAAAGTTGAGAAAAAGGTAGACATTTGAGAGAAAACCGCCACAATCTAACATTATTATAAGACTTTTTATTATTAATAATTATTATTTGTTTAAACAGTTGTTTTTTTCGAGCCTAATTATTTCTTTGTTATTGTTAACAAGAGAATATTGTAATTACTTATAATAAGTTGTTTAAGCAATTATCGTTGTCAATTTGAATTAAGATTTTATTAAATTAATTAGGTTATTTCTTCGCTCTAACTGAAAAGTGGACTAAAGATTGAAAGTTTAAGAAAAATAGCAATTTTTAGAATTATTTAAAGGGAATAATGCTATAAATAAGAATCAAGTTTCTCAAAAATAATGAAAAATGTAAACAAAATCGACATTCTACCCCTATTGTAGGAGAAAATTTCTATAAAAAATAATAGATTGTTCAAACCATTTTTTTAAACATCTGAATTTCAGTAGAAAATAGTATTCTTTGTCTAATTGCAATTCTCTTTGATTGATTAACTAATTAAGTTGCGATACCTACTTTCTAATTTAATTGTTATTTATAGTTTCGAAAATTGCATATTTATGATGTTTTATACTTTTTTTTTTGTATAAGCATTTTGTAATTTTCGAGCCTAAATATTTTCAAATGAGAATTTACATTCAGTTCGTAATAACCATTTGTGTTGAAAATTCGAATAAAACCGCCACAAATTTAAAATATTCGCACTGAGCGCACGCGTGTTCTTTTTCGGAGTTTGTAGGTTATCTTTTCTTCTTTTAATAAAAAGTAAAACAAAAGCACAAAAAGATGTGATCCATATGTTGAAATTATTGTTGCTAATTGCGAAATAAACACAAGTCATGAACGTGCCAGTTCAATGACACTTTTTTTCAATAATTTTTCAGAAAAACGCAGTCATGGCCGCGAATTGGTCCGGTTTAAATCGAGGAACTGTTCAATTGGTTAGAAATCTGCTTTCCCGCTTGGAAATTCCTGTTTTTGCACTTCAAGGTCAATTATCAGCATTAACGACAATTCCTCGCAAGAACTTGCATGTCTCGACGATGCGTTTCAGTTCGAATACTGTGAGTAGTAAAAAAAATAATTATTATAAAGAGTTGATTTCTTGTGCATGATAAAATTTTTTGTGTGCACTTTATTCTAACTTTGTAAGGATTGCATTATCGAGTGTTTAACATTTTTAATTCCTAAGAATTCCGTTTTTGTCTTTCGTTTTTTAATCCTGGATTAGATAGCGAAAATAGTAAAATTCCAATCCCTTTCAAAGCCGATCCGTACAGAGAAACTTAACCTCAAGTAAATTAAAAATAACTTTCGTTTAACGATCCAAACCTGCTCCATAAGCATAAATTATAAAAATCTGTGGTTTGAATGCAGAGAAGAATTCAAGAATTTCATATATTTCAACGAAAAAGTCAACATTATATATTATATTCTTTTCAAAACCTGGTTCTTCCAATTTCAATTCACTTGTGGATTGGAGCTTATCGGTGTATATCCAGATCCAGAATATTTATAATACAATCTCTATTTCTTGACGGATTTTGACGTCTTTTTTTTTTAGAAACGCTCAGCAATAAATTATTAAGTACCTGGATAGCTTGAATTTTTCGATTTCTTTTTGTGTGTAATAATATTTAAACAAATAGAGTGACAAAGTTCGCATTCTCAATAATATGATTATTTATCTTTAAAAAATGCCAAATTAAACCAATTATTAAACAAAATATTATTGTATAGCATTTATTATAAACAAATTCTTGTGTTTGGTGATCAGCTGTTGAAATAATTTTTTCATCTAAAATTTAGATTAAGGGCATGTGACACAGCTAAATACCTATATTACCGACCACAGTTTTTCAGTTCACTGAATGTTTTTTTTGAACCTAAGAACTTTTTTTGTAAGTAAAA
>NC_046659.1:158318987-158335568 GCF_010883055.1 Belonocnema kinseyi
ATTTTACTTACAAAAAAAGTTCTTAGGTTTAAAAAAACATTCAGTGAACTGAAAAACTGTGGTCGGTAATATAGGTATTTAGCTGTGTCACATGCCCTTAAGTACTAAATCAATATATCAGACTTGACACCTTTTTTTTCCTTTTTTGAATAATTCGGTTTTTCTCCTATTTTCAAGAAACTGCCCCATTTTTTTACTTAAATGTAAACTGACTTCTGGGTTGAAAATTCAAATAGGTTTTTGGTTAAACATTTAATTATTTTGTTGAAAAATGATCCTTTTTTAGAAGTTTAACTGTTTTGTTGAAAATGTGTCTTGTTTGGTTAAATTTAACCTTTGTTTATTTAAAATAAAAACAATTGTTTGAAATATCTATTATTACATTTCTTTGTTGCGAATTCACATTTTTTTATTTAAAATTTAATAACTTGGTTAAAAGTCGAACTGCTTTGCTAAAAAGTTCATTTTTATGATTGAACTTTTTGTTACTTGGTTGAAAGTAATTATTTTTGTGTTTGAAATATGAATTAATGTATTTTTTTGAGACTTCCTCCTTTTTAGTTGAAAATTCAATTGCATGGTAGAAGGCTAGTCAAATATAAAAAAAAATTCTGAAAATTGAACTATTTTATTTTTGGCCGAAAATTGACATTTTTTAGTTAAAAATTTAACTATTTTGTTCTTTCTAAAGATTCATCTATTTGGTTACAAATTTAATCATTTTTTTGGGTTGAAAATTCATATTTTTGGGTGAAAATTCAACTTTTGTGGTTTGAAAATTGACCCATTTGCTTTAAAATTGATGTATTTTTTTTTTGAAATTTCGTCTTTTTGTTTGAAATTTTTTATTTAACCATTTAAAATTTAACCATTCCAGTTGAAGATTTATCAGTTTAGTAAAAAATTCGTCTCTGCTTGTAAATTGATCTAATTTGTTGAGAAATAATTTTTTTACTGCAAATTTAACTTCCATTTTTGGTTGAAAATTCAAATCCTTGTTTAAAAGTTGAACTAATTTTTGTTAAAATTCTTTTTTTTGGGGTTAAAAATTCATATTTATGGGTGAAAATCCATCTTTTTGGGTTGAAAATTCCAATGTTGTGGAGAAAAATAATATGTTTACTGTAAATTTAATTATTCCATTGTTGGTTAAAAATTAATTTGGTTGAAGATTGGTATTTTTTTAAGTTAAAAGTCAAATCCTTATTTAAAAGTTAAACTAATTTTTTTTGAAAATTTTTTTTTTTTTGGTTGAAAATTTTTTTCTGGTTGAAAATTTAACCGTTTTGTTGAAATAATTTTTTTTTTGTTAAAAATTTAACCATTCCAGTTCAAGATTCATCTTTCTAGTTGAAAATTCATCTCTTTGGTTGAAAATTAAACTAATTTGCTGAAATTAATTTTTTTCCTGCAAATTTAACAATTTCATTTTTGGGTGAAAATTGACACTTTTTAGTTAAAAATTTAATAATTTTTTTCGGCTGAAAATTCATATTTTTGTGTGAAAATCCATCTTTATGGGTTGAAAATTCAACTGTTGTGGTTTGAAAATTGATCTATTTGCTTTAAAATTAATGTATTTTCTTGAAAATTCGTCTTTTTTGTTGAAAATTTTTATTTAACTATTTAAAATTTAGCCATTCCAGTAGCAGATTTATCACTTTAGTTAAAAATTCATCTCTGCTTGTAAATTGATCTAATTTGTTGAAAAATAATTTTTTACTGCCAATTTAACTATTCCGTTTTTGGTTGAAAATTAATGTGGTTGAAAATTAGTATTTTTTTCGTTGAAAATTCAAATCCTTGTTTGAAAGTTATTTTTCGTTTTAAATTCTTTCTTTTTGGTTTGAAAATTTATCTCCGGTTGAAAATTTAACCGTTTTGTTGAGAATTATTTTTTTTGTTCAATTTCATTTTTTTTTTGCAAATTTAACTATTTCATTTTTGGTTGAAAATTGACGTTTTTAGTTAAAAATTCAACAATTTTGTTCTTGTTAAAGATTGATCTATTTGGTTAAAAATTAAATCATTTTTTTGGTGAAAATCTATCTTTTTGGGTTAAAACTTTAACTGTTGTGGTTTGAAAACTGACCCATTTGCTTTAAAATTGATCTATTTTCTTGAAAATTCGTCTTTTTTGTTGAAGATTTTTATTTAACTATTTAAAATTTAGCCATTCCAGTAGCAGATTTATCACTTTAGTTAAAAATTCATTTCTGCTTGTAAATTGATCTAATTTGTTGAAAAATAATTTTTTACTGCCAATTTAACTATTCCGTTTTTGGTTGAAAATTAATGTGGTTGAAAATTAGTATTTTTTTCGTTGAAAATTCAAATCCTTGTTTGAAAGTTATTTTTCGTTTTAAATTCTTTCTTTTTGGTTTGAAAATTTATCTCCGGTTGAAAATTTAACCGTTTTGTTGAGAATGATTTTTTTTGTTCGATTTAATTTTTTTTTTTGCAAATTTAACTATTTCATTTTTGGTTGAAAATTGACATTTTTAGTTAAAAATTCAACCATTTTGTTCTTGTTAAAGATTGATCTATTTGGTTAAAAATTAAATAATTTTTTTGGTGAAAATCTATCTTTTTGGGTTAAAACTTTAACTGTTGTGGTTTGAAAACTGACCCATTTGCTTTCAAATTGATCTATTTTCTTGAAAATTCGTCTTTTTTGTTGAAGATTTTTATTTAACCATTTAAATTTTAATCATTCCAGTTGAAGATTTATCATTTTAGTTAAAAATTCATCTCTGCTTGTAATTTGATTTAATTTGTTGAAAAATAATTTTTTTACTGTAAATTTAACTGTTCCATTTTTGGTTAAAAATCAATCTGCTTTGGGTGATAATGAAACTATTTTGTTGAAAATTGGTCTTTTCTTTGAAAATTCAAATCCTTGTTTAAAAGTTAAACTAATTTTGGTTGAAAATTCTTTTTTTTTTAGCGTTGAAAATTCATATTTTTGGGTGAAAATCCATCTTTTTGAGTTGAAAATTAAACTGTTGTGGTTTGAAAATTTCCCTACTTGTTTTAAAATGTATGTATTTTCTTGAAACTTCGTCTTTTTGGTAGAAAGTCCATCTTTTTGGGTTGGACATTCAAACAAACTGTTTCTTATTTATAATTAAAATTGTTTTTTCTTGAAATATCTAATATATATATTGTATAGTTGTCATTGTTGAAGAATTATAATTTTCGTTTGTTTGAAAATTAATCTGTTTTGGTTAAACATTCTTGATTTTTAATAAATTGAACTATTTTTTAGTCAAAATAAAAATCTGTTTTAGTTAAAATACCAGCTATTGCATTTTTTGTTGAGAATTAATAGTTTTTGGTTGAAAATTTAAGTACGATTTAAAAATAGAATTTCTTTGTTAAAAATTAGTTTCTTCGGTCGAAGATACATCTATTTGGTCGAAAATTACTTGTTTGTTTGTTTAAAATTCGTATTTTTGGTTGAAAATCCATCTTTTTATGCTAAAAATTCAACTATTCTTGTACAAATTTTACGTATTCGGTTTAAAATGTACATTTTTGTAAAAAATTCATTTTTTATTTTTTAAATTCAATTGTCTACAAATTTTCGTTTTCTTGAAAAAATACAACAGTTTGGTTGAAAATTAATTAGTTTCTTTAGGATTCAACTATTTTGTTAAAAGTTGGTCTTTTCCGGTTATATTGAAATGTTTTAGATTCAATTTTGAAATATTTTTTGGCTGAAATATCAATTATCTTTTTTGATTGAAAATTTAACTGTTAAAAATTAATTTTTTCTACTGCAAATTTTATTATTCCCGTTCAATATTCATAGTTTTAGTTGGAAAATAAACTATTATGTTGAAAATTCGTTGTCTTGGTTGAAAATGAATTTTTTGTAACGAAAAAATTTAATATTTTCATTTTTGGTTGAAAATTAACTGCTTAATTAAAAATTGAATTAGGGTAATTAAACTTACCTGTTTGAATTAAGTTAAGAACTGCATAACTAAAACGAAGATTTTATCGTACTGAAGAATGTTATTTTGTGAGCACGTTATTGCATTAGCAATATGATAGTAAATATGTTCCAGTGATAAATCTGTCAAACTAACTATATTTTGATGTTTTCGAGTTAATTATGTAACATTATAAAGAAATATATGATATTGCTTTTTACTGAAAAAATGAATGGGATGAAATTAAAAAATATTTTACAAAAATTGATTGTGACATCTTATTACCACACGCGAGGGGTTATCACTAGATAGAACCCCAGCAACTTTTATTGTGCATTTACACATTTGATAAATGATAATAAACATGTGATTTGAGATTGGAGGTTTCCTGTCAGTCGAAGTCTAGCACTTGCCAAATATAATTACGGATTAAATTACTAAGAGCATACAAGTTTTAAAGTAAGTTCTTGTCTGAAAGTTATTTTTTGATGTTATTTAATAAGTTATTATTTTAATTTGGTTGTAAAATAATTTATTTTCTATTAATTTATATCCTTATATAAAAAAAGGTTTGTCACGAAAATTTCGAAAGGCACTGTTGTTGCTTTTCCTCAATGCTGATTGGGTAGTTTGCAAAACTCGAGGGAAAGACTGTTTAATATCATTTATATTTATCATTATTTTGTAATTTAAACCGTAATTAAGAATTAATTTTCAGTTTAAAAGACATGAGCAAAAGTAACTTTATTGTAAAATGTCAATCAGAAGTTGTCTTTTTGCAACAGGTGAAAAATTATCATTTTTTAAAATTTGAATTGCGCTATTTAAATTAAAATAATTATTTTTGAAAATTAAAACTTTTAAAAAGAAAAATGTTGAACAAAACATGAAATAATTAAATTGTTAGTTCAAATAATTAATTGACAACCAAGAAAAAGGGGATTTTCCACAAAATAGATTTTCAACCAAAATGATGAATTTTCGATAAAAAAATGAAGTTTCAACAAAAGTTGTATTGTTGATATTTACACCAAGAGAAAAATTTTAATTTTCAATGAAAATCAGTTGAATTAAACCGAACAAATACGAATTTTCAAATAATTATTTAAATACTTAACCAAAACAAACTACTTGTATAACCAAAAAGATGAATTTTTGACCAAAAGCTTCACTTTACAACCCAAAGATATGCATTTTCTACAAAAAGTGAATTTTTGACTAAAATGATTAATCTTCAACTACAAATTCAATTTATCAATCCAATATTTAAATTTTTCACCCAAAAGAAACATTTTGTACCAAAAAAAGATTAATTGTCAACAAGATAGTTCAATTTTCAACTAAAAACTATTAATTTTCTATCGAAAGTGAAACAGCGACATTTTTAATTAAAAAATTAATTTTCAATGAAATTAAATTGAACAAAACAGTTAAATATATAAGCATACAATTTATTTTTGGATTGAAACAATGTATCTTCAACTACAAGAATAAATTCTCAACCCAATAGTTGAATTTTCAACAAAATAGTTCAATTTTGAACCAAACAGTTGAATTTACGACCCAAAAATATGTAATCGCTACTAAAATAATTGAATTCTCAACCCAAAAAAAGACAAAAGTGAATTTTTAACTAAAAAATATAAACATTCTATCGAAAATAAAATATCTACATTTTCAGACAAAAAAATTCAACAAAATAGTTCAATTTTCAACCTAAAAAAAAGAAGCGAATTTTCAAATAAAAAATAGGAATTTTCTATCAAAAAGAAAATAGCTGCATTTTCAATTTAAAAAATTCATTTTGAACCAAATAGTTCCAATATTTAACCAAGCAGTTGAATTTACTACCCAAACCAAAACAAGAATTGAATTTTTATCTAAAAAATATCAATATTCTATCAAAAAAGAAATAGCTACATTTTCAGAAAAAAGATCCAACAAAATAGTTCAATTTTCAACCCAACAGTTTAATTCACAGCCCGAAAAAGACAAGAAGCGAATTTTCAATTAAAAAATATATTTTTTCTATAAAAAATAAAAGAGCTGCATTTTCAATTAAAAAAAAAAAATAATTTTCAACAAAGTAGTTAAATCTATAAGCAAAAAATTATTTTTTGACTAAAATAAGGTATCTTCAACCATAAAAATGAGTTTTCAATCCCATATTTGAATTTCAAATCCAAAAGAAACATTTTATACCAAAAAAGCCAAATTTTCAACAAAATATGTAGATACATTTTTTAACAAAATGGTTCAATTTTCAACCAAACAGTTAAATTTACAACACAAAAGGACCAAAAGTGAATTTTCAAATAAAAAATATGACTTTTCTATCGAAAGAGAAATAGCGACATTTTAAATTAAAAAATTGATTTTTAACCAAATTAAATTCAATAAAATAGTTAAATATATAAGCAAAAAATTAATTTTTAACTAAAATAATGTATCTTCAACTAAGAGAATTTTCCTCCCAAAAGTTGAATTTTCAACAAAATAGTTCAATTTTTAACCAAACAGTTGAGTTTGCGACCCAAAAATATGCAATTTTTACTAAAATAATTGAATTATCAACCCAAAAAAATACAAGAAGTGAATTTTTTAAATTAAAAATATCAATATTCTATAATTAATGTAATAGCTACATTTTCAGACGAAAAAATTCAACAAAATAGTTCAATTTTCAACCAAATAGTTTGATTTACAACCTAAAAAAAGAGAAGTAGTGAATTTACAAATAAAAAATATGAATTTTCTATCAAAAATGAAATAGCTGCATTTTTAATATAAAAAAATTATTTTCAACAAAGTAGTTAAATGTCTAAGCAAAAAATTAATTTTTAACTAAAATAATGTATCTTCAACCATAAAAATTAATTTTCAACCCTAAGAGGAAATTTTCAACAAAATAGTTCAATTTTCAACCGAACAGTTGAATTTACAACCCAAAAATATGCATTTTATACTTAAATAATTTTATGTTCAACCTAAGAAAGACGAGTAAATTTAATACAAATATATGTGAAAGTAAACAATTTGATACTTAATTGTTTTACACAGAGAGCTTTGAACCTGTAGAATTTCGACGAGCTTTTCAACTTTTAACGTTACAATTTGACTTGTTCTGTTTAAAAAATGTTAAATTTGCAAGTGATTTTGTTCATTTTTAAGGTATAAATAACAATTGAATACTTATTATTTGTAAACAAAATTCGAGTAATTTCAAAAGATATTTCGTAGTTTTAAAAAGATTTAAAATTAATTTAAAACTTGAACTGCCTTCAAGTAATTGAAAAGAAGCATGTTCACATTTTTGTTTAGAACTTCTAAATTCATTTTAAAATTAACCACATTTTTCCTAAAACTTTTGGACAATCCTGCAAATTAAAAAAAAAAAATCCTTAAAATCGTCCAGGTTCTGTTTTGATCATTTTGGAAATCTCTTTAAACCTTTTTAAATTTTCTGTTACAACAATTTTTCAAAATGAAAAATCATTTTTAATTTTCCAAGGAATACTAAGAAAAAGTTTTTATTCTTTTTAAGCCTTTAACAATTCTTCAAAAGTTTCTAAATTTGTTGGTTTGAAATCTGCAAAAATCTGCATTTTGTTTTAAATTCGGTTGTGGGTATTTGCACCAAAATTTCGGTACGAATAGTCCAATTTTTTGGGTGACAAACTTTGTGTAAATGATTTGAAATCATTTCGAGTTCTAAATTTAATTTTGATATTTTAAAAACTTCTAAATATCTCTTAAAATTACTCTTATTTTTCTACAAATAATAAGGATTCATATTGTTATTTATAGATTCAAATTTTAAGGATTTTTTTTTAATTTGCTAGAATTTCTAAAAGTTGTAGGAAAAATTCAATTCATTTACATTTTCATCATTCAATACATATAATTTTGAAAATTTTTAAAGTTCATTGCTTGATTCTTTAATTTAGAGTATTGAAAATGTTAGCGTGAATTTATATTTTTGTAATTTAATCTGAATCTTTGAACTCTATAATTTATAAAAGTTCTAAATTTTGCAGTTTATCTGCATTTCATTAAAAAAATTTCAATTTAAAAGTATTAGTACCTTCCATTTCAAATGTGTAAATTTAATTTATTGTTTATTAGTTTAACTGGAAAAATGTTTAAAATAGAGTTCGATTTTTAAAATTTTATTGATCGTGAAAAATGTTTGCGAACCGGGAAAAAACCGTGAAATGACCGGGAATTTTTTTCTTCGACTAAAACGGCCACCCTGAAGAAAAGAAAAATAACTAAATTTCTTACCAAAAATGGGGTAGTTCTCAAATTGTATAAGCTTTTTTGTAAATATAACAAAACTCATCAACATCTCCAATGTTCTTAGATATCCTATTAGCAAATTTAGATGTAATTAAAATATATTGTTAAGAATAACAATTTTTTAAAAATAGAATATGGCTGCACTACTCCAGAAGAACATTTGGGAGACGGATCCCGAACTGTTTGAAATAATGAAAAAGGAGAAAAAACGCCAAGAATCTGGACTGGAAATGATTGCGAGTGAAAATTTCACATCCTTGAGTGTACTTCAGTGCCTTGGTTCTTGCCTTCATAATAAGTACAGTGAAGGTCTTCCTGGCCAAAGGTACATTTTTTTAATTACTTAAAATACGAAAAAACAATAAAAACAATTGAAAATAATTAGCATTAATTTCCCTGAAGAAAAAAATATGATAGAAAAATCAGTATACGCCTACAATGATTTTCTTAAAAAATAGGTGACTTTAAATAAATAAATGTAGAAGATTTCAAAGCTAAATTGTTCAGTTTTGCAAAATCGTAATTATAAAAAAAATCATTCACAACAAAATGTAGATTTTTGAAGACTGCACAAAAAATTTGTTTAGAAGCTTTTTCAGAATTTTGAAAGGTTTCAAGAAAATAAAAAAAATTTCAAAAGATTAATCGGACAATTATTTATGATTTTTTACAACATTTTTTTAAAGAGTATGTTTAAAAAGAAATCAAAAGATTTTCACAATGTTTAAAAAATAAAATCAGTAAGATTTGATTTAAAAAATAAGGAAAAATTTAGAACTACTTTAGATATTTGAAGGTTTCGAAATAAAAGTTTGAAATTTTTAAATCTCTGTTTTAAAAGTGTTGAAAGGTTTCAAAGACGATAAAAAGTTTTTTTTAAATTCTTGATTGTGTTACTTTTTTCACTGGAAATTAGCATTTTAAAAAAAATTTTCAACATTTTTTAGTGATTTTTATCCAGTTTTTTTCGGCTGAAAGTGATATTTAAAAATGCTTTAATTGTTTTTTGAATTTTAGCGTTTTACATAAAAAATTAGTATTTTAAAACAAAAATCATTGGAAAAGGTTTAATTTCAGCTAATATTAATAAGGTTTTTCACAGCAAATCGTTTTTTTTTTTAATAAAAACTCATTTAATTCTAAAGGTTCATAATTTTTTAACAATTTTAGGTAACGTTCGCTTTTTACACAACAAATTGGTATTTTAAAATAAAAATAAATTATAATTTAAACGTGAGTTATCATTTTTTAACAATTTTGAATAATATTAGTGTTTTCTGTTGAAATTATTGGTGTTTTTAATTTAAAAATTATTGAATTTTAAAGAATTTTTACAAATTTCCAACCATTTTAGTTATTTTGGTGTGCGTTTCACCTGAAATTGGTATTTAATACAAAAAATCATTACATTTAATACAATGATTTTTGTTTAAAATAATGAAAATTTATAAACTTGAACTATTTTTGTCAGGATTTTCGATTCTTAAGAATTTTGAAAGGATTAAACGGAATATAAAATTTTTCTCAAGATTTCTGGGAAAATTTTAAATGATTTTTCATTTTATAACATTTATTTTCAGACTTTAGGTTTGTGTTTTGAAATATTTCTTTCTAAAAATATTTAGAATTAAAAAAATTTTTTGAAAAATAATTTAAAATTTGAAAAGATTCAAAAAAGTTTAAACTAATTGTAGATTTTTTATAAAATTTGAAGTTTTTAAAAAGTGTTGAAGGTTTATATTCAAGATAATAAATCATTGTTTCTCTAAGATTCCTGGGAATATTTAAAGTCATTATTTATTTTTTTAAAATAATTTCAAGTGAATATTTATAATGATTTTAAAACATTACAAAATATTTCCCAAATGTTAAAAAACAATTCCGGAAGATTTTAAAACAATTTTAGGTATCGTGTCAGTTTAAAATATATTTCGAAATTTTAGACTCAATTTTTTTGTACAATTTTTTGAAATCCTGTAAAATAAATAAATCTTAGAGATTTTCTAGATAGATTTTCGACATCGTGTTTTTAGTTAGAAAATGCATTTTTTTTTTAAATTGAAATTTGAACAGTTTGATTTAAAATTAAAAAACCTTTTTGTTCGAATTAAAGATGTTTTTTTGTTTTTAGATAATTCGTCTCTTTCAGAAAATATGTAATCTTCTTTGGTTAAAAATATTTGAAATTAAAAAATTTATTTGAAGCGTTTGAAAATTAATATTTTTTTGCGAGGATTCAACTATTTTGTTGAAAAATTTTGTCTTCTTTGGCTGATATCAACTATTTTTAATTAAAAATAAAAATATTTTTGGATTGCAGTATCAACTATTAAATTTTTTGTTTAAAATTTATCTTTTTTAATTGAAAATTTAACTATTGGTGTAAAGATGAATTTTTGTTGTTGAAATTTTGATTTGTAATATCAGAATTTTTCAAAAATCTTTTTTCATGCTCTCAAGAATCTTAGGAAAATTATTTTAAATAACCTTAAAAACAAATAACCATATGAAACCAAAAAATTAATTAAAATGAAATTAAATTTATTCCCTAATGGTCTCTAGAAATTTAATTTAATTATAGAGGAGCCTGCTAAAATACCGTAAGACATTTTAAAATCCTATAAAATTCTTGGACAAGCCTTTAAAATCCTCGCAAATGTTTGGAAATATTTGAAATCTTGAAAAATCCGTTGAAATGTTTTCCAAAAACTTACGAAATTCTTTGAAATCCGTGGAAAATAATATTTTTAACTCCCTTGAAATTCGTTTAAATCCTTAAAATTAGTGAAAATATTTGGAAACCTTTATAAATCTTTTAAAACCCCATAAAATTTGTTATAATTTGGGAAACCTTTGAAAACCCTTGAAATAATTTAAATCTCGCCTTTAGTAAATAAAAAATAAGCCATTCGTTTGTAGTTTCTCGATATTTTTCACATCACTTTTTAAAATATTTTAATATTATTTATTTCTAGACTGATTTCCTTTTATAGGAAAATCATTCAAGGTCTATACAGCATTTCATATAATATTTTTTCGCGAAGGAAAGTTGAAAAGAGTTTTTGCTTTCGAAAAAATAGATTTGTGGTTTTTTGTTTTGCTTGGTGGCGATTTGCTATTGCAAATTTTGATAAGAAAATGTTGAATGAAGCATTTTTTTTCTATAGATATTATGGTGGAAATGAATACATAGATCAAGTAGAACTCTTGGCTCAGAAGCGATCGCTGGAAGCATTTAAATTGAATCCTGATGAATGGGGATGCAATGTCCAACCATATTCTGGAAGTCCAGCTAATTTTGCAGTCTACACAGGACTGATAGAACCCCACGGGAGAATAATGGGTCTTGATCTTCCGGATGGTGGTCATCTTACCCATGGTAAAGAATGATACAAGTTTCAAATTTTCAAATTTATTGATTCATTTTAAAAAAAAAGATGCCTTTTCTACAATAAAACATGACTTTTTAACTAAATACTTGAATTTTCAACAAAATAATTAAATTCTGAACATGATAGTTACATTTTCAACCTAAAAGATTAAATTTATACAACAACAACCAAATTTTAAAGCCAAAAAGAGGAATTTTCAACAAATTAAGCTTTTTCCCTCAAGAATGAATCAAATGTTTATCGAAATTGTTGAGCCTTCAAGCCGAAAGACTAAATTTCTCCACAAAAATTGAATTTTTAAACCAAGAATATGACTTCTGCAAAAAATTAATTTTGCAGGAAACTGATGCATTTTTTCCCAACAAACATGAAATTTCAAAGAAAGGAAATAATTTCTTTTTACTAAAAAAGGAGAATTTTCGACTAAAAAGATCTATCATAAAAAAAGGGAAAAGTTACATTTTCAGTTGAAAAATTAATTTTAAACCAAAAGAAAAAAGCTTTTCAAATAAAACGTAAAATTTTCAACTCAAATAGTTGACTTATCAATCAAAAAAGATTATTTTTGAACAAAATAGTTAAAATTTCAACCAAAGAGATGAATTTTCAACTAAAAATATCAATCTTCAAGCAAAAAATGATTTTTTAAACAAATTTTTCAATAAAATCTTTCAAACAAGATGTTTCAATACTAAAAACAAAGAAGAATTTTTAACCAAAAAGTTGCATTTTCATTTACAAAAATATTATATTTCTAGTAAAACGGATGAATTTTTAAATAAAAAAGATCATTTTTGCACAAAAAAGAGTATAGTTTTCTGTTAAAAAAATATTTTAGCAGACTTTTCACGACCGAAATATGAATTTTTAAACAAAAAATAAGTTTCTACGAAACAAATTGAATTTTTATGCCAAAAAGACGAATTTTTCACCAAAAATAATTTTTTAAAACAAAATTGTTGAATTCTCTACTAAATGGTTGCATTTTTATCAAAAAAAAGAGATTGAATTTGTCTTAAAACAGATGAATTTTTATTTAAAAAAACCTTTGTTTAAAAAAATAGTTGAATTTTCATACAAAAAGATTCCAGTTGACTTTTAAGTTAAAAAATATGCATTTTTTAACAAAAAATACGTGTAATCAAATAATAAAATAAAAAAATTAAGTTATTATCCAAAAAATTGTTGAATTTTCAACTGAACAGTTGAATTTTTAACCAAAAAGTATGACTTTTTAACAAAATGATTCATTTTTGAAACAAATAATGAAAATTTAAAATAAAAATGTCAGTTATTATAAAAAAAAATGGTGTAATTTTCTAGCCAAAAAAAGAAATTTTCAACAAAACAGTTGAGTTTTCAACCAAGAAGTATGACTTTTTATCAAAATTATTGAATTTTCAATAAAATGATTTATTTTGTAACCAAATAATAAAATTTGGAAATAAAAATATGAATTATTATATGAAAATTGTTGAATTTTCAAGCAAAAAGACGAATTTTCCACTAAACAGTTGAATTTTCAACTAAAAGTATGAATTTTTAACAAATTTATTCATTCTTGAACCAAATAATAAAAGTTTTAAATAAAAATATGAATTATTATACAAAAAATTGTTTAATTTTCAGCCAAAAAGGATGACTTTTTAAGCAAATTGTTGAATTTTCTACAAAATAATTCAATTTTGAACCAAATAATAAAATTTTTAAATAAAAATACGAATTAATATCCAAAGAAGTGTTGAATTTTTAACAAAAAAGTTGTAATTTCAACCAAAAAGGATGATTTTTTAACAAAATTGTTCAATTTTCAACAAAATAATTCATTTTTGAAAGAAATAATACCATTTTTTAATGAAAATATGAATTATTATCGAAAAATTGTCGAATTTTTAACCAAAAAGTATGACTTTTTAAAAAAATTATTGAACTTTTAACAAAATGATTAATTTTTTAACCAAATAATACAATTTTTAAATAAAAAGATGAGTTATTATCTAAAAATTGTTGAGTTTTCAACTGAACAGTTGAACTTTCAACCAAAAAGTATGACTTTTTAACAAAACTATTGAATTTTCAACAAAATGATTCATTTTTGAACCAAATGATAAAGTTTCTAAATAAAAATATGAATTATTATCCAAAAAATGCTGTAATTTTCATGTTAAAAGACGAATTTCCAACAAAATAATTCAATTTTGAACCAAGTAATAAAACTTTTAAATAAAAAATATGAATTATTACCTAAACATTTAAGAGCATTTAATTTTAAATTATTAAAAAAAATTAATTAATTTCAATTTTAATTATTTTAAAAGTTTAATTTATTTTAATTTGATTTATTAAATAGTAATAGTTGGAATTTAAGTTGAAAAATGAAGAAAAAAGATCGAAGGACTGTGAAGCGTGCGATAAGTAAATAAGAATTTTCATAATTTATCCGCTAAAGAATAACATTTTAAATAAACATCAAAGTTCATTTTTAATACTTTAAAAATTGTATCCCACTATCTTGACACTATTTTCTATCTCTGACATAAGTCCGAGGCCTGCATATGTAATTCTGAAATGGATGACAGCATTAAAAAAATAACATAATTCAAATCTGAAACAAGAAATTTGCCAAAAGAATTACGATTTTGACTTGGAATAGGAAATCTTCGAGATCTATAATTCTAACCTGGAAAAGAAATTTTCGAAAAGAATTAAAATTCTTAGTTAGAACATGGCAACTGGAAAAGGAGTTTAATTCCTAGATCGTAAAAATGAAAAATTGACCGGGAATTAAAAAAAAAATCTGGCTGATAGACACTTAGGGTGTCTAATGACCTTGAAAACCTTAAAAACCTGAAATTCTCCTTGAATTTTTTTCAATCCATTTCAAAGATTTGAAAAGATTTTAATAATTTCAAACGAACAGAAAAGATTTCAAGAACAAAGATTAAAGAAATATTTCAAAGATTTTATAAAGATTTAAAAAAATTGCACAAAGTTTTTGTAGATATCAAGGCTTTCAAGGACTTTAAATATATTCAAATATTTTAAACGATTACAACAAATTTCATAAAGATTTTACAAAAGCTTTAAAAAATGCCAAAAGATTTCACCGAAATTTCAAGCTTTCACTAAGTTTTGTAATACTTCACAAAACTTTCAATGATTTCAAAGACATTAAAAAGATTAGAAAATATTCCTAAAGATTTCACAAAGACGAATCATATTCGCAAAAAATTAAGAATTTGTTAATTTACGATTCGGTTTTCTTTAGAAATTTGTGGACAATAAAAAATGAAACATTTTTTACATGTATGACAAACGTTTATTTCATTATTTGATGTAAAAAAGGAGACCTGGAAAATTTTGATTTCTTGACCTGGAAAGCCTGGAAAAGACCTTGGATTTTGTTCCTAAGAATCGCTAGACACCCTGGCACTCTGAAATTACAATCAGTTTAATGTAGGAATTTTCGCTCCCATTTTTGAGCATCTAGCCAACAATATTTTAAAATTAATCAGGTTTCTTCACTGCAAACAAGAAGATTTCAGCAACCTCTATCTTTTTCGAATCGATGCCATACAAAGTGGATCCAAAGACTGGTTTGATCGACTACGACAAACTGGCAGAGCAAGCTCGTCTCTTTAAACCTAAAATCATCATCGCAGGTGTCTCTTGTTACAGTAGATGTTTGGATTACAAGCGTTTTAAAGAAATTGCGACAGAAAATAACGCTTATCTATTCAGTGATATGGCTCATGTATCTGGTTTGGTAGCCGCTGGTGTTATTCCAAGTCCATTTGAATACAGCGATGTCGTTTCTACAACCACACACAAGACTTTGAGGTACGAAAATCTTTTTTTTTATCCACATTTTCTAAACGATGGCACTATTTCTCTTTTATTTAAAAAAAAAATGAGACTGAACACACTATTTTTTTACAATTTTCCGCTAGTGACACTTTATTTATTTTTCCCTTACTATTTTTGAGTTTATTCGCTAATTGGTATTTGAATTTTCAATGGAAAAATATGAATGATGAGCAAAAAATGTAACGGTTATTTTACAAAAAGATTTTCATTTTAAATCAAAAACAGTTGAATTGTACTAAAAAGGACGAGTTTACAACGTAATTGTTGAATCTTTAATCAAAGCAGATTTATTTTCAACCAGGCAGTTGCATTTTGAATTAAAAAGATTAGCTAGCTTTTAAAAAAACAGTTAAAATTTCAACCAAATAGTTTAATTTTCAACGAATTAGTTAAATTTTCGGCTAAAGAGATTAATTTATATATTAAATAGTTGAATTTCGAAGCTGAAAAGATTAATTTTCCACGAAACAGTTGAATTTTCGAAGAAAAAAGATTAAAATACATTCCAGTACAGCTGAATTTTTTATTCAAAACGGCAATTTTTCTATCGAAAAGACTAATATTCAATAAAAAATGGGTCTTTTTTTAACCAAAAAAATATTTATCAATCATGACAGAAAAAAAAATGTAAATTAAATGATTGAATTTTCAAGCCAAAAAGGAGATTTTTCTGTACAACAGTTGAATTTTCAACAAATAAATTATCTTTCTACGAAATACTAGAATTTTCAAAACAAAAGGTCGAATTTTTAACAACAATAAAAATAAAGTTTCGACTGAAATTATGAATCTTGGACCAAAAAATCAGTTTTTTTTTACAAAGAAAATTTATTTTGTACGAAAAAGACGAACTTTCAACCAAATTGATGAATTTTCAATTAAAATTATGAATCTTCTACCGAGAAAAGTAATTTTTAACAGAGTAGTTGAATTTTCAATAAAAAAAAAATTAAAAAAATGAGATTTCTACAAAGACAGTTGAATTTTTTACCAAAATAATGAATTCTTTACAAACTAAATAAATTTGTATACGAAATAGTTCAATTTTTAGGTTAAAAAGATGAATTTTCTTCAAAATTGTTGAA
>NC_046659.1:158335668-158339220 GCF_010883055.1 Belonocnema kinseyi
ACAAAAAAGACGAACTTTCAACCAAATTGATGAATTTTCAATTTAAATTATGAATCTTCTACCGAGAAAAGTAATTTTTAACAGAGTAGTTGAATTTTCAATGAAAAAATAAAAATAAAAAAAATGAGCTTTCTACAAAGACAGTTGAATTTTTTACCAAAATGATTAATTCTTTGCAAACTACATAAATTTGTATACGAAATAGTTCAATTTTTAGGTTAAAAAGATGAATTTTCTTCAAAATTGTTGGATTTTCAACCCGAGAATATTATTTTTCAAACAAAAAAGATTAAACTTCCCTCAAATACAATAGAAATTTTAATCTAAAAGAATGAGTTTTCCGTCCAAAACACGAATGTCCAACAAAATAGTTTACTTTTGTACGAAAAATATTTTTCTGTCATGAAAGAAACAAAAATTAACATAAATTGTTGAATTTTCAAGCTAAAAAGATACATTTTCTTCAAAATAGTTGAATTTCCAAGAAAAATAAATGATCTTTCTAACAAATAGTAGAATTTTTAATACAAAAAAGTTGATTTTTCATCCAAAAGAGATTCCAGTTAGCTCAGTAACAACAAAAAATTGAATTTTTGTAACAAAAAAATAAGCTTCTACGAAAAAAAATTAATTTTTAATCCAAAAAGTAGAATTTTTCAACAAAAAAGGAGGAATTTCTAACAAAATAGTTCAATTCTCTACCAAATAGTTGTATTTTTATCCAAAAAAGATCAATTTTGTACTAAAAGAGATGAATTTGTAATGAAAAACCATTTTTTTTAATAAGTGGAACTTTCATCCAGAAAATATTTCAGTTCATTTTTCAACACAAAAATATAAATTTTAAGCAAAAAGTAAATTAACTACGGAATAGTTAAGTTCGTAAGAAAATAGTGTAATAGCTTAATTTTTATCCAAACACTTGCATTTTTTATAAAAAAAATATAACCAAGAAATAAATTCTCTACGAATTTACGAGTATCTCAGAACTTATGTCAATTAATAGATGACTGCATTTTTTCGTTAAGTTTTCGGTTGAAAATTTAACTCTTTTTTTTTTTTAGAGTTTGTCTTTTTTATTTTAAAGTTTACCTGTTTTGGCAGAAATGAAATCTTTTTTTGATAAAAATGCAACTGTTCGGTTAGAAATTAAGCTATTATACTATTTTCTTAAAAAAACTGAACTATTTCGTAGAAAATTGACGTTTTTATTAATTTGTATTCTGGTGTTGAAAAATGAAGTGAAATATTTTCTAGATGAAAGTTCCACCTATTAAAAATATTTGTTGTTTATTACAAATTCATCTGTTTTAGTACAAAATTGATCTTTTTTGGATAAAATATTAATTATTTGGCAGAAAATTGAACTATTTTGTTAAAAATTTATCCTTTTTGGTAGAAAAAATTCGTCTTTTTGTATTGAGAATTCAATTATTTTCGTAAAAAAATTTTTTTGTTACGAAAATTCAGAAGATTAATTTTACCAAAAAGGATTAATTTTCTACCAAAAAGGATTAATTTTCAACTAAAAAGAAAAATCTTCAACTAAAAGTTGAAGTTAAATTTTCAGTTAAAAAAATTATTTACCAGCCAAGATAAAAAAAGAATTTTCAACAAAATGGTTACATTTTTAACCGAAGTGATGAATTTGTCAACTAGCATTAACAAAAATGGTTACATTTTTAATGAAACACATGTATTTTCAGTTTAAAACACTTACTTTTTAAGTGACGAGTTTTTATTAAAACTGATAAAAATCTATACAAAAAAATTAATCTCTTACAAAGTGTTTAAATTTTCAGCCAGGTAGTAGAATTTTTCAACCAAAAAGATCTTAATTTTAAACAAAACAAAAAAGCACAAAAGAGAAACAGTTGAATTTAATCAAAAATTAGAATTTTCAACTAAAAAGGATTTTTCACTCAAGATAGAGAAGAAATTTCCATCAAAATTCAAATTCATCTGTTTTAGTACAAAATTGATCTTTTCTGGATCGAAATGCACCTATTTGGTAGAGAATTTAACTATTTGTTTAAAAATTCATTCTTTTTGGTTGAAAAAATTCGTCTTTTTGGTTGAGAATTCAATTTTGTTCGTAGAAACTTTTTTTTTGTTACAAATATTCAATTTCTGATATTACTGAGTTAACTGGAATCTTTTTTGGATAAAAACTCAACTTTTTTTGTAATAAAAAATTCTTCTGCTTTAAGATAAATTTCATATTTTTTGATGAAAATGCAACTATTTGCTAGAGACTTCAACAATTTTGTTAAAATATCCTTTTTGGTTAAAAATTCGTCTTTTTGGAATAAAAATTCAATTTTTTTTTAGTAGAAAATTGTTTCTTGTTAAAAAATGCATAGTTTGATCGTGAAAACACGACTGAAATATTTTTTAACAGAAAATTCGACTATTTTTTTTTTAATTTATCTTTTTGATTAAAAACTTCAACTGTTTTGTAGAAGAAATTAAATTTTTTGTATGAAAATGCAACTTTTTGGTTAAAAATCGTTCTTCTTTGCTTGATAATTCAACTAATTTGTTTAAAACATTTGGTTGAATCGGTTTATTAAGAAATTACTTTTTTGTTAAAAATTTGACTGTTTAGTGGAAAATGCTTATTTTTGTTTTGTTTAGAATAAGTTTTTAACAGAAAATGGAACTTTTCCATTTAGAAGATTGATATTTTTTAGTTAAAAATTCGCGTTTTTTGTTGTTGTAAAAAATAATTTTTTTGTTTGAAATTTCCTATTTTCTGCGTAAAAATGCATCAGTTTCGTGGAAAATTAATTTTTTGCTGCACAGTCATATTTTTTGTTTAAAAATTGCATTTTTGTAAAGAAAATTTGTATTCTGGTTTGAAGATTCAATAATTTAGATCAACTTTTATTTATTTTTTGAGTGAAAAATTTTTGTTTTTTGGAAATTCGTCTTTTTGGTCTTAAAATTCTTTTCTTTTGTTGCATAAATCAAATTCTTTTTTTTTTAAATATAAACTATGACACTTTTTCGTTGGAAATTTGTCTTTTGAGGTTTAATATTTAATTATTATGTGAAAAAATTCAGTATTTTGTTAAAGAGTTATCCTTTAAAGCAGAAAAAACTTTTTTTTTTAAGGGCATGTGACACAGCTAAATACCTATATTACCGACGACAGTTTTTCAGTTCACTGAATGTTTTTTTGAACCTAAGAACTTTTTTTGTAAATAAAATATCGAGCTGAAACTTTGGGAAATGTATTAGAGTACAATAAAGTACGTTTAGGTACTGCATTTTGGTAGGAACTTCACTGAAAATTATTTTATCTTTTTTCTGAACCTCAACATTTTTTGAACGTTTGAACTTTTTTTATACATAAAATATCGGCCTCAAACTTTGAGAAATGCAAAAGTCGGAAGAAAACTACGTTTAATTACAAAGCTTAATAATAAAAGATGTAAAAAAATATATTTCAACAATCAATTCTAACGGCATCAGCCGGTAACCTTGTACACGAAAATACGAAACCTGGCGGCCACTAGACGAGGCTCTAGAGGGTTCGTATTTTCGTGT
>NC_046659.1:158339320-158348065 GCF_010883055.1 Belonocnema kinseyi
CTTTATTGTACTCTAATACATTTCCCAAAGTTTCAGCTCGATATTTTATTTACAAAGAAAGTTCTTAGGTTCAAAAAAACATTCAGTGAACTGAAAAACTGTCGTCGGTAATATAGGTATTTAGCTGTGTCACATGCCCTTAAATAAATTAATAAGTTTGAAAATTTTAAATTTGTATATGCAACACTGTAGTTCCTGAATATGTTTGAGCTAAAAAATAATTTATATTCAACCGCTGATATAACCTGAAAAATAAAAATATTCTTAAAAATCATAAATTCTTTAATTCTCTACAAAAAAATTTAATTATCCTAAATTTTGTCATATTCTCGGTTATATAACCTGAATTTAAATTGTCGGGAATTTAAGAACTCTAGCGATGCATAGGGTTAATTTTATGTCTTTTTTTTCAACCAATTAATTTGAATTTCTTGCAGAGGTCCACGTGCTGGTGTTGTCTTCTTCCGGAAAGGCGTGAGAAGTGTCGGGAAGAATGGCGAGAAGATAATGTACGATTTGGAGAGTCGAATCAATCAGGCAGTATTTCCAGGTCTTCAAGGAGGTCCACACAATCATGCGATCGCAGGAATTGCGACGACAATGAAACAAGCGACAACCGCAGAATTCCAGGATTATCAGAAGCAGGTAGTCGCAAATGCCAGGATACTTTGCTCGGGACTTCAGGCTCGCGGATATAAAATCTCGACTGATGGAACGGACGTTCATATGATTCTGGTGGATCTCAGAGCGAGCGGAATTTCGGGCGCTAAAGCTGAAAAAATTCTCGAGGAGATTTCAATAGCTTGTAATAAAAATACAGTTCCGGGTGATAAAAGTGCCCTGAATCCGAGTGGAATCAGACTTGGGACTCCGGCTTTGACAACTCGCGGTTTGAAGGAGGAGGATATTTGCCAAGTTGTGGATTTCATAGATAGAGGTGAGAGTTTATCTGAAATTTACCCTATTTCCCTTTTTTTTTTTTAAAGAATTTTCAACAAATTGGAAAAAAGTTCAGATTCTATCATTAATCTGGAAGTGATCTGGAATTTTGTTTAATCTTTTTAAATCTTTAGACATTCTTTCGAAATATTTAGAAATATTTTCAAGTTTTTGAGAAATCTTAAAAATATTTTGTAATTTTTCTTTTATATTTAACGAATCCTTGATTATAAATTAAATCGATAAAATATTATAAATAAACAAACTGAATATTTCAGTAAACAAAAAATAATTTTAAGAATTTCAATAGTTTAAAACAATTTTTTTTATAAAAATAGAAATCATTTAAATGACTATTAAATGTTTTGGAATCTTTGAAATTTTTCCAGACTGCTTGACATCTTTAAACGTATTTTGAAATATTTTGAAATCTTAGTAATTTTAAGAGCGTTATTAGTTGTTTTTTCCCATGAAAATATAACTAGTTTAAATACTCCAAATAACTATAAAATCTTTCGAAATTTGTTAAATATTTTTGAATTATGATCATTTTAAAATATTTTCAAAATGTTGGATCGATATATTCATATTCCTAAAATGTATATATTTTAAGATGCATTTTTATAGCACTAATCATAATTTTTTATTGAAAAGCAAACATTTATTTTAATTTATTTTCCTATTCATTAAATAGGATTTTTTCGGTGGATTAACGAGTTATTTTTTATAAATTCAAACTATAAAATACTATAAATAAAAAAACTAAATATTTTAGAAAAAAATCATAATTTTAAGAATTATAATATTTGAAAAACATTTTTTTTATAAAAATAGAAATGATTTAAATAACTATAAAATTTTTTGGAATCTTCCCCATTTTTTTACACTTCTGGAAATCAAACATATTTTGAAATTTTTTAAAATTCTAGTCATTTTAAGAGTTTTTTAAAAATAAAAATAGATATAGTCTATATGCTCCAAATAACTATAAAATCTTGAAATCTTTCAAAACTTTTGAAATATTTTGAGATTTTTATCATTTTCAAAATGTTTGATCGATATATTCACATTCCTAAAATTTATATTTTTTAAAATGCATTTTTATAGCACTAATCATAATTTTTTATTGAAAAGCAAACATTTATTTTAATTTATTTTCCTATTCATTAAATTATGAATTAAATAGGATTTTTTCGGTGGATTAACGAGTTATTTTTTATAAATTCAAACTATAAAATACTATAAATAAAAAAACTAAATATTTTAGAAAAAAATCATAATTTTAAGAATTATAATATTTGAAAAACATTTTTTTTATAAAAATAGAAATGATTTAAATAACTATAAAATTTTTTGGAATCTTTGCAATTTTTTTACACTTCTTGAAATCTTTAAAGATATTTAAAATATTTTAAAATTCTAGTAATTTTAAGAGTTTTTTTAATAAAAGTAGATAGTTTATATGCTCCAAATAACTATAAATTCTTGAAATCTTTCAAGACTTTTGAAATATTTAGAGATTTTATTATTTTTAAATATTTTCAAAATTTTGGATCGATATATTCACATTCCTAAAATTTATATTTTTTAAGATGCATTTTCATAGCACTAATCATAATTTATTAATGAAAAGTAAACATGTATTTATTTAGATTTATTTTTTGATCCATTAAATTATGAATTAAACAGGAATTTTTTCGTGGATTAAGGAATTCTTTTTTTATAAATTAAAACTATGAAATACTATAAATCAACAAAATAAGTATTTCAGAAAACAAATCATAATTTTTAGAATTTCAATATTAAAAAATTTGTTTTTATAAAAATAGAAATATTTTGAATCTCTTTTGAAATAATCATCCAAATAACTATAAAATCTTGAAATATTTCAAAAGTTTTGAAATATTTTGAGATTTTTATCATTTTAAAACATTTTCAAAATGTTTGATCGATATATTCACATTCCTAAAATTTATATATTTTAAGATGCATTTTTATAGCACTAATCATAATTTTTTATTGAAAAGCAAACATTTATTTATTTATTTTAATTTATTTTCCTATTCATTAAATTATGAATTCAATACTTACTTGTTTTCTGAAATATTTAGTTTGCTCATTATGTTTATGATATTTTTTAGTTTTAATTTGTAAGAAAGAATTTGTTAATTCACTGGAAAAATTTGTATTCAATTCAGAATTTTATAAATCTATATAAATAAATCAATTTTACTTGTTGATTATAAATTATGATTGAAACTATAAAAATACATTTTTAAATCGAAGCTAAACATTTTGCGAACGTAAATGTGTCAATTGAACATTTTAAAATAATAAAAATGCCAAATGATTTAAAGATTTTACAGTTATTCAGAAACATTCTCTATTTTTATACACAAAAAAGAAAAATGATTAAATTTCATAAAATTATGATTTGTTTTCTAAAAAATTTAGTTTATTTACTTATAGTATTTTATTGTTTTAATTTATTATATTTTATATTATACTATATATTCATTCGTTAAATATAAAATATAAATTTTGCGAATTTGAATCTATCGATTCAAAATTTTTTAATATTTAAAAATAATGAAAGTTCCAAAGTATTTCAAAAATTTTAAGATTTTAGTTATTTAGAGTATTTAGAGTATTTCTATTCCTATACAAAAAGAGAAAATCTATTGAAATTCTTATTTGTTTTCTCAAATATTTGGATCATTTATAGTATTTTATGGTTCTAATTTATAAGAAAAGATTCGCAAAATATAAAATATAAATTTTTTGAGTGTGAATAAATCCATTCAAAATTTTGAAAATATTTCTAAATTTTCAAGATTTGTAAGATTTTAGGCTATTTCTATTTTTATATATAAAAAAACTTTTTAAATTCATAAAATTATGATTTGTTTTCTAAAATATTAATTTTATTATTATATAGTATTTTATTGTTTTAATTTATAATATAGGATTCGTTAAATATAACATATAAGTTTTGCGAATGTGAATAAATCGATTCATAATTTTGAAAATATTTGAAAATAATAAAAATTTCACATTATTTCAAAAGAGATTCAAAATATTTCTATTTTTATAAAAAAAAATTTTAATATTGAAATTCTAAAAATTATGATTTGTTTTCTGAAATATTTATTTTGTTGATTTATAGTATTTTATAGTTTTAATTTATAAAAAAAGAATTCCTTAATCCACGAAAAAATTCCTGTTTAATTCATAATTTAATGGATCAAAAAATTAATCTAAATAAATACATGTTTATTTTTCATTAATAAATTATGATTAGTGCTATGAAAATGTATTATAAAATATATAAATTTTAGGAATGGGAATATATCGATCAAACATTTTGAAAATGTTTTAAAATGATCAAAATCTCAATATATTTCAAAAGTTTTGAAAGATTTCAAGATTTTATAGTTATTTGGAGCATATAGACTATATTTATTTTTATTAAAAAAACTCTTAAAATGACTAGAATTTTAAAATATTTCAAAATATGTTTAAAGATTTTAAGAAGTGTAAAAAAATTGCAAAGATTCCAAAAAATTTTATAGTTATTTAAATCATTTCTATTTTTATAAAAAAAAATGGTTTTCAAATATTATAATTCTTAAAATTATGATTTTTTTTCTAAAATATTTAGTTTTTTTATTTATAGTATTTTATAGTTTGAATTTATAAAAAATAACTCTTTAATTCACCGAAAAAATCCTATTTAATTCATAATTTAATGAATAGGAAAATAAATATAAATAAATGTTTACTTTTCAATAATAAATTATGATTATTGCTATAAAAATTGATTTTTAAATATATAAATATTAGGAATGTTAATATATCGATCCAACAGTTTGAAAATATTTTTAAAAAACAAAAATTCCAAAATATTTAACAAATTTCGAAAGATTTCAAAATTTTACAGTTATTTGGGGTATTTAAACTATTTTATTTTTATAAAAAGTCTAATATATCTCTCAAAATTACTAACATTTCAAAATATTTCAAAAGATGTTGAAAGATTTCAAGAAGTGTAAAAAAATGTCAAAGATTCCTAAAGATTTCATAGTTATTTAAATCATATCTATTTTTATTTAAAACATTGATTTAAACTATTGCAATTCTTAAAATTATGATTTTTTCTGAAATCTAAAAAAAAAACTATAAAAATGTAGTTTTAAATGTAAAATATAAATTTTAGGATTATGAAAATATCTATTCAAAATTTAGAAAATATTAAAAAATAATAAGAAATCCAAAATATTTAATAATTTTCCAAATATTTCAAGATTTTACAATTATTTGGATTATTTAGACTATTTATATTTTTATAAAAAATATAAATGTTTTAAGTTATTATTTGTTTTCACAAATATTTAGTTCGTTTATTTATAGTATCTTATAGTTTTAATTTATAAGAAAGGATGTGTTATTCATAAAATATAAACTTTACGGATGCAAATATATTTTTAAAATATTTAAAAATAATAAAAATTCCAAAATATTTCAGTTTTCTAAAAAATTAAAAAATATTTTAGGGCATGTTTAGGGATTTCAAGAGATTGAAAAAAAAATTTTAAACTCCTAAAGATTTCGTAGTTATATAAATCATTTATATTTTTATTTACAAATTTTAACTATTGAAATTCTTATAATTTGAATTTGTTTTCTGAAATATTTAGTTTATTTATATTATTTTAAAAGATTAAAAAAATTCAGATTATTGTGTATTTTTTTTAATTTATGACGATGAAAAAATAATTGATTTTCACTTGGAAATAATAAATTATTATTAAAAATATATACATCGATTTCTAAAAAAATGCAAGAGGTTCTAAAATGTTTCAAAAGATTCCCAGAGATTTTAAAAGTTTCACCGTTATTTAGACCATTTTTTGGAATTTCAATTTCACGAAATCCATCAATTTGTGTGCATAAATTCTTTGAAATCCATTAAATATTAGAAATTTCCGTAAAATAACATGAAATCTGACATTTTCTGAAATTATTGAAAATTGATTAAAATACGCTTTCAAAATTCCTTAAAATCATAAAAATGTATTTAAGAAATTATTTTAAAACCAATACAAATTTTGCTAATCCCTTCAAATTTTTCAAATCCTTCAAAAATTGTGGATATTTTCAAATCTCCTGAAAATTTTCGTGAATCTTTTAAAATACTGTAAAATGTTTTTATAGCTCTTGAAAATTCCTTGGACGTTTTTGAAAATTCCATAAAACCTTTAAAGTCTTTTGGAATGCCTTTTATTTGTTGAAATCTATTACAAATTTCTTTGGATTTTTTTTAATAAGCTTAAAATCTGTAAAATCCTTTAAAATCAATTTCAAATGATTGAAATATATTGAAAGTTCCTCGAAATATTTTAAAATGCCCTAAAAATGTCAAATATTTCAATATTCCTTGTAATTTTTGAAAATATCCTAAAATTTAAAGTTGAAAAATATCCTTTTGAATCCGTTCAAATTATTGAAACTAATTAACAATCCCTTGGAATATTTTAAAATACCTTTCAAACATTTGAAATCTTCTGCACATTTTTTAAGGCTCTTGAAATCTCTCTAGAATTTGTTTAAATACTCTAAAATTTTTAAGAGATTTGGAAATCCCTACAACTTATTTAAATATATTTAAAATTCCTGGGCATTTTTTAAAATACCTTAAAATATTAAAATCCTTTGAAATCTCTTTAAGATTTTTAAATATTTTGAAAATACCTTAGAATCTTTTAAAGTACCCTTAAATATTTCAAATCCTATGAAATCTTTTAAAGTCACTTGTAAATTTTTAAAAATTCTAAAAATTCCTTGGAAGATTTAAAAGTACTTTAAAAATATATTTTATTTTAAATTCATACCTTCAAATGATTGAAATCGAGGTTAAATTCCTTGGAATCTTTTAAAATGCCCTGAAATATTTTAATTTCTTTGAAATTACTTCGAGATATTCAAATTATTGGAATTATTTGAAAATTCTATAGAACCTTTTAAAATACCCTAAAATATTTTAAAAATTCTATGCTGAATTTTGAAATCCCTTTAAAATTTGCAAAGATCTTTAAAATTCCTTGGAAGATTTAAAAATATCCCAAAATCTTTAATATCTTTTAAAATTCCTTGAAATTATTGAAATTTTTAAAATCCGTTGAAATTTCTCCTATGTATTTAAAATATATTAAATATTCCTTGAAATTTTTTGAAGTATCCTCATATACTTAAAATCCTTTGAACATTTTCAAAAGCTCTTGAAAACTACATGGAATTTTTTTAAATATAAAAAATTATTTAAAATACTTTGAAATTCCTAAAAATTATTGAAATATATTGAAATTCCTTGAATTATTTTTAAATATCTTAAAATATTGAAATCGTTTTGAAATACCCTGAAGATTCTAAAATCTTTTGAAAATGCTTTAAAATATTTTAAAATAACCTGAAATATTTTAAATCCTATGCAATCTTTTGAAAGTCTTTGTAAATTTGTAAAGCTTTTGAAAATTCCTCTAAAGTGCTTTGAAATTTTTGAAATCAATTGAAAATGCCTTGGAAACTTTTAAAATACCATAAATTATTTAGATATTTTTAAAACCCTCGACATTTTTGAAAGCTTTTAAAAATTCCTTGGAATTTTCTAAAATACCCTGAAATATTCAAATACTTTAAAAGTCTTGGAAGATTTTTAAAGCTTTTTAAAATCCGTTAAAACTTTTTAAAGCTCTTGAAAATTACAGAATTTTTAAAATACTCAGAAACTTGTATAATCCGTTGTAATCTCTAGAAAGCATTTGAAATATATTAAAGATTCCTTTGACATTTTCGAACATGCTGTAAAATATTTAAATTCTTTGAAATTCCTGGATGATTTTTTAATCTTTTTAAAATACCCTAAATATAAAAAAAAATTGGAAATCCTTTGAAACTTTTTAAAGCCCTTGAAATCTCTGTGGAATTATAAAAGTAAAATTTTAATACATTTTTTTAGTTCATTTTTGAAATTCCTACAAAGTATTTGAAATATATGAAATATTCCCTGGAATTTTCTAAAATACCCTAAATTATTGGAATACCTAAAATCCTTTTAAAAAATTTTAAGCTCTTAAAACACAATAGAGTTTTTAAAAATATCCAATAAATCTTTAAAATCTTTTTCAATTCCTAAAAATTATTTAAATATATTAAAATTCCTTGGAAATTCTTAAAATATAGAAATCCTTTGAAAGCTCTTAAAGATTTTTAAAACTCAGGAAATATTTTGGATTCTTTTAAAATAGCCTAAAATATTTCAAACTTTTTGAAATCCTTTGAAACTTTTTAAAGTTCTTAAAAACTACGGAATTTAAAAAATACTTCGGAACCTTTATAATCCGTTGCAATCTCTCGAAAGCATTTGAAATATATGAAATATTCCTTGAAATTTTCTAAAATACTGTAAAATATTGAAATTCTTGGAAATTCCTGGACTTTTTTTAAAGATTTTTAAAATTCTTTGAAATCCCTTGAAGATTTTTAAAACTTAGGAAATACCTTGGAATCTTTTAAAATAGCCTAAAATACTTCAAATATTTGGAAATCCTTTGAAACTTTTTAAAGTTCTTGAAAATTACGAAATTTTTTTAATACTTTGAAACTTTCATTAATTCGTTGAAATCTCTAGAAAGTATTTGAAATATATTAAATATTCCTTGTAAATTTTCCAAAATACTCTAAAATATTGAAATACTTTGAAATTTCTGGACGATTTTTAAAGCTCTTGAAAATGGCTTAAAGTTTTTT
>NC_046659.1:158348165-158401659 GCF_010883055.1 Belonocnema kinseyi
TTTAAATACCCTAAAATATTGAAATATTTGAAACTCCTGGTATTTTTTAAAAGCGTTTTTAAAATGCCTTGAATATATACGTCAAATACTATGAAAAAATTGCAAGATTTTGAAAATTACGGAATTTTTAAAATACTCTAGAATATTGAAATTCTTTGAAATTCCTAGACGATTTTTAAAGAACTTGAAAATTCCACGGAATTCTTAAAAATATCAAAAAGTCTTTCAAATCCTTTGAAATCCCATGAAGATTTTTTAGAATTCTTGAAAATGCCTTGGAATATTGAAAAAAAACCCTAAAAAAATTTAAATCACTTGAAATGCCTTCAAATTATTGAAATCAATTAAAAATTCCTTAGAATCTGTTAAAATACCTTAAAATATTGCAATCCTTTTAAATCCCTTAAGATTTTCAAAGCCCTTGAAAACCCTATGGAATTTTTTGAATATCCTAAAATATTTCAAATATTTCTATATTTTTATATCCCCGGACATTTTTTAAAGCTCTTAAAAATTCTTTGGAAGATTTAAAAATACTGTAAAATCAAAATCCCTACAACTTATTGTAATATATTGAAAAATTCTTGGAATTTTTTTAAATAGAAGAAAATATTTCAAAAATTTATTCATCAATTTTTTTTATTTCAGGGCATGTTTAAAGATAGCTATTTTAAAAAGCTTTAAAAGTCGTCCAGAAATTTCGAAGTATAGGAAATACTTTCTAGAGATTTCAATGAATTTTAAAGGTTTCAAAGTATTTAAAAAATTCCGTAATATTCAAGAGCTTTAAAAAATTTCAAAGGATTTCCAAAGATTTGAAATATTAAATATTCCTTGACATTTTCTAAAATACTCTAAAATATTGAAATACTTTGAAATTCCTGGACGATTTTTAAAGCTTCTTATAATACCTTGGAATCTTTTAAAATGCCCTGAAATATTTAAAGTGTTTGAAATCCCTTGTAACCTTTTAAAGCCCTTGAAAACTGTATCGATTTTTTTTAAATTGGTTAATACATTTTTGAAACCCCTGCAAAGTATTTTAAATATCTTATTGAAATAATTTGAAATTCCTGGACTTTTAAAGCTTTTGGAAACTCCATGAAATTAAAAAAAAATATATTTCAAAATGCCTGGAAATCCCTTAAGATTTTTTAAGCCCTTGAAAATTATGGAATTTTTAAAATGCCCTAAAATACCGAAATACTTTGATTGATTTATGGATAATTTATGGCAAGAAAAGTGAAAAAAGTGATCTTTTCATTGTACAGTGAGTTCATTTTTATTCTGAAAAGGGGACTGAAAAGTGATTTGAGAAAAAAAAGTGACCATTTGAATGTTTTCAGGCTTGAAATTTGCAAAGGAAGTGATGGCATCTTCTGGGCCGAAACTCGTCGACTACATAAAAGTTCTGGAAACTGATGATGTCGTTAAACAAAAAGTTGCGTCACTCCGCTCCGAAGTCGAGAAGTTCTCAAAACAATTTTCAATTCCTGGCTATGGAGACTACTGAATTATCTAAATGAAGAAAAGGAGGCGTACCAGTATTCTTGAATCCGTGCTGAAAAAGTCCATTAAACAGATAAATCCCGAGAAAAAATATATTCCAGAAAAGAACCTTCGAAATATTCCTATTGAAAATTAGGAATCAGTTATTCCGATTGCAGTAGTTGAAGAAGCGAGGAGTTGGACACTTTATTTAGTTGAATTGCTTGGAATTTATATTTTTATAAAATTCGTTGATAAATAAATGAGAAGAAACTTATTTTCCAATGAAATTGTTAATCATTTTATTGCAGGTGGACATTTTCTTTCCCTAGTTTTTCATCATTATTGCTAGGCAATAAAAATAGCTATCGATTATCCTTAACAATTTTATCATCAATTTATTTATTTATTTGTTTATTTATTATTCGTCAAAGAGTGCTCAATTTTGTTAAGTAAATGCGGGCATGTTGCCTCTCACGCAAACGGAGATTTCATAAGTTTTTAATAACAATAGATAGATGTACATAAGCGAGTAAAACTCAGAAGTATTTTGTACATTTCTTTCCTCCTTTTTTTTCCTACAGAATGAATCACGCGAGTGGAGCATGTGATGATGTACAATTTCTACATATTTCAATTACAAAAGAAGCCTCTTCGAATTGCACGATTTAACTTACAATCGATAATTAATGTTTTTCATTATCCGCCGAATTCCGTTCCACAAATATAATCAGACGAATTTTTGGATTCTGATGATTAGTAAAATAGAAATCGATAACTCCAGGTTAAAAAAGAAAAGAAAAAACCCTTTCGAAGTGTACGTCTTTTACAGACATGTTTAGTAATTAGTACAATCTGATTTAGAATATTATGGCTAAACATAATTTTCTTGGAATTCCTGAAATTTTGTTCAATTTCCTGAATTTTTTAAGATCCTTGAATTCGTCAAATTCTCTCAAGTATTTGAAAAAAATACTCTTTTAAAACTCTGGAAAAATAACCGAAAATTTACCTGAATTTTTTAAGATCTGAATTCCATGAAATTCGCTGAATTTTCTCAAATACATAAAAACCCCTGAAATCCTTGATTTTTTAAATTCCGGGAATTCACCAATCTTTCGAATTACTTGCATTCTTTGAATTTCTTAAATCAATGAAATTCTTATTTCCTCTGAATTTCTCTGAATTCTCTAAAATTATTGATCTCTCGGAATTACTGAATTCCTTGAATTTTTTGAAACAAGAATATCCTTAATTTCTCTGAATTTTCGGAATGCCTGAAATTTTCCAAATTTTCTGAATTCCTTGCATTTTCTCATTTTCATAAATCAATGATATCCTTAATTTTTCTGAATTCTCGTAATTCACCAATTTTTCGAATGAATTGCATTCTTTGAATTTCTTAAATCAATGAAATTCTTAATTTATCGGAATTCTACCAATTTTTTGACGTTTTTTAATTTCCTGAATTCTCTTAATTATCTAAAATTGGAGAAATTCTCTACATTCCTGGAATTCACCAAACTTTCTGAATTCCTTGAAACAAGGATACCCTTAATTTCTCTGAATTTTTGGAAAGCCTGAAATTCTCTAAAATTCTAGAAATTTTCCATATTTTCTGAATTCCTTGCATTCTCTTAATTTCATAAATCAATTAAATCCTTTATTTTTCGGAATTCCCGGAATTAAGCAATGTTTCGAATCACTTGAATTCCTTGAATTTCTTAAATCTATGAAATCCTTAATTTATCTGAAATCCACAAATTTTCTGAAGTTTTTCAATTTCTTGAAATCCTGGATTCCTCTGAATTCTCTGAATTTCTCTGCATTCTCTCAATTTTCTAAAATTGGTGAAATTCTCTGAAATTATTGATTTCTTTGAATTTCTTGAAACAAAAATATCATCAATTTGTCTGAATTTTCTGAATGCCTGAAATTCTTGAAATTTTCTGAATTTTTTGCATTCTCTCAATTTCATAAATCAATGATATCCTTGATTTTTCTGAATTTCCGAAATTCTCTGAATTGCGCATATTTTCTGACATCCTTCAATTCTCTGAATTTTTTTATTCCTCTGAATTGCTAGAATTCTTTGCATTTCTCTGAATTCCCTTAATTATTTCAAATTGATGAAATTATTTGAAACCCCTGAAATTCTCTGAAATTATTGATTTCTCTCAATTCCTCAAATTCTCTGAATTCCAAAAATTGTCTGAAGTCCTTAAATCCATGAAATTCCTCAATTTCTCTGAATTCTTGAAATTAACCAAATTTGCTGAATTTCATAAGTTCTCTGACGTTCGTTAATTCTGTGAATTCTCTGAAATCCATAAAATTCTCTGAATTCACTAAATTTTCAGAATTCCTTGCATCAAAGGAAATCCTTTATTTCTTTAAATTCCTAGAATTTTTTAAATTACTTTAATTATCTAAAATTAATGAAATTATCTGAAATTCGTGAAATTCTCTGAAACTATTGATTTCTCTGAATTCCTAGATTTATGTAAATCTTGAAATTCACCACATTTTCAGAATTTCTAGAATCAATCAAATCTCTTGATTTCTATAAATTTTCTGAATTCCAGAAATGTTCTGACGTACTTAAATTCCCTGAATTCTTCTCTAATCCATGCAATTCCTCGAAATCCTTGAATTCTCTGAATTCCCTTATTATCTAAAATCGATTAAATTTTCCGATATTCCAGATTTATCTGAATTCCTGAAATTCGCCAAATTACATAAATTCCAGGAATTTTCTGAAGTTCTTCGATTCCCTGAATTCTTTGAATTCCTTCTAATTATTTGAAATTGCTGAAATTCTCCAAAACTATTGAATACTGAATTCCTTGAATCAATGAAAACCTTGATTTTTCGAAAATTCTCTAAAATACTTGATTTCTCTGAATTTCTAGAATTCCCTTAATTATCTGAAATCTGTGAAATTCTCGGAATTCCTAAAATTCACCAAACTTTCTGAATTCCTTGAATTCTTTTAATTGGTTGAATTAATAAAATTCTTGATTTCTCTGAGATTCTGATGTGCTTTAATTCCCCGAATTGTCTAAAAGAAATCCTTGATTTATTTGAATGTCTCGATTTCTTCGAATTCCAACGATTATCAGAAATCGATGAAATTCCCTGAAATTTTTTATTTCTCTCAATTCCAGAACTCTTTCATTACCTTAATTATCAGAAATCGAGAGAATTCTCGGATTTCCTGCAATTCGCCAGTTTCGGAATTCCTTGAATTTCTGTGCATTTTCTTAATCCGGAAATTATCGAAATTCCAGACATTTTCTGATGTCCTTCAGTTCTCTGAATTCTCAAAAATACCCGGAAATCCTTGATTTAACTGAATTCCTGGAATTATTTGAATACACTTAATTATTGGAAATTGAGCGAATTTTCTGAATTTCTTAAAGTCTCTAAAATATCTCAAATTCTCTGAATTCCCTTCAATTCTCGGAATTCTATGATTTCTTTGAATTCACTTAAATTCTCCGAAATCCCTTCAATTCTCAGAATTCCATGATTTCTTTGAAATCACTTAAATTCTCGGAATTCCTTAAATTCACTGTTTCTTAAATTCTCTTAATTTAAAGAAGAGATTCAAGGTAAATTTAAATTAATTCAAAATAAAATAATAAAACAGAGAGCACTAATTACTAAAAAGGTTTTTTTTTTCCTTTTCTTTTATAATAAGGAGGTATCGAAATATTAAAAAAAAACTAATACATTGGCCTCTTTTCACATTCCATTACCTGACTCAGGTGGAAAATCAATTCCAGTAAATAAATAGGTCCATATATATTTTATAAGACATGATTGATGTTACGATTAGTCATTAGCAAGATGAAAACATTTTTTTACATTCAAGCTGTGTTATGTTTATTTGTTACAGTTCAGCTTATGTAAAATAATTTTCAATCTAGTCTAAAATCGTAAGTAGATTATTTGAACGTCTTTGAGAATTTTCCCAAGACATTTTATACAAGGGAACTATGTAAAACAGAGTGGGCTGAAAATCCTCAAATTAATCCAATCGTTCTTATCCAGAGGAAAAAATTATGGCTTTTCATCAAAAAATAGTAAAACAAAAAAAAGTTTTAAATTTGTTAATTTCTTCTATCTTTTTAATATAAAATTAAACAAAAATTCCTATCGTTTCAAAAATTATGGCATTTTTTTTCAATACACGTAAAAAATTCGCGATATATTTTTTAATCGAATTTTTCTGTTAATTTTATGATAAAAAAGTGAAGAGAAGACACTAGTCGATTTTAAAATTTTCTTTCAATTTTTTGGGAAGTCAGCGCACAATTTTGTTTCCTTCGGCTCAAATGACTTACTTTATTTGAGCATTTTCACAACCACCCTGATGTAAAATAAATGCACTAAACCTGAATTAGCGCATTTTTGCCCACACATCGAAATATTTTTTAATCCCTAAGATTTTCTCTAGTAAGTCGCGGACTTGAAATTGCCGCAAGACTTTATTATAAAAAAGATCGCATCTGCGTTTTTTGTCGATAATTATATATAGTACACATATGGACGCCGATGCAAATTGTTTTCAAAAGCCGCTATTAAGCGTCGACTATGCACAAAATGGGGGTACGAGACGTCTCGGCAGAAGTTCATGCTAATTTATTTTAAGTTTTTCAATTTGAAATCAGGGTTGCTCAAGAATTTGTCATAAAATTAAAAAAAAAAGACTCGATTTTTCATATTTGCATCTACTTCAAAGTCTTTTTAATTATTTTAGTATTTCAAGGCAAGTTTTGAATTTGAGAATCAATTTTTTTGTTTGTTAATACAAATAATATTATTATAATTCCAGGATTTTTTTTTATTTTGTAAAAATATTAGGTAAAATTAAAAATAAAAAGTTCTAATAAAGCAAGAAGGTTCTTAAAGCTATGAAATTTATTTTATCAATTTAAAAAGTTGATCATTTTTTAAACTGAAATTCATTTCGTTTAAATTAGAGCAATAAATTATTTTACATTTTCGAAAAGAAATTTTTCTGTACCCGTAATTTTCGTGAATTTTTCTATTTTTAAAGATTTTTAAACTGCTATTACAAAGCACAAAAATTTGATTAGGGAAAATAAAATGATGGCTTGCTATTCTAATTTAAACTAAATAGCTTTCACGTAAAAATAATTTAACTTTAAACATTTTTTTTAAATATCTGGCTTCAAGAAAATAAAACTTAAAATTTTTGAAAGTTTTAAAAACTTCTCGGCACCATTAAAACTTTTTTTTTCAATTTTGAAAAAATTCCAGTGAGTTTGTGTTATTCAGAGGAAAAAATTGGATTCCAGTTTTAGAAAATTGAAATTTTAATTTTAAAGAACCACCTAAAGATCATCCCTTTTTAGAAAACTAAAAATTTAATCAGTTTTTGATCAATCTCTTACCTTTTTTAAAAAATTTCAAAATGTAGGAAATCTGAATACTATGGAAAAATTAATACGAAAAATTATAGAGTTCTACGAGGGTAACGTCTTCACATAAAATTGTCGAAAATGATCAATTTGCGGTTCTGCATTTTCCTTATTATTATTTTTTTAGAAATAAATAATATTTATTTTTTTTTTGCAGAAATTCGTAATTCTTGCAAAAACGTATTAAAAAGTCTGAAAAAAACTACACAATTATTTTGTAACCGTCTTTTTCTAATTTTTCAAAAATAGTATTTATTTATGATGAGGGTGAACCGAAAATGCTGAAATTGATCGAATTTTTTGAGCTGAGGGGAAAAAAGTAAGAAATAAATAAAATTTTGAAATCGTTAAATATCTTCGGTTCTCTTTTTTTATTTGAAAATTCGTAAAAAATTTCTTACTAGTTAAAAAATTATTGCGACTTCTATGAATGTAAAGTTATTACTGATAAACGATAAAAAAATTGTAAATTAAAAAAAATGTAACCTAATTTATAATTTTTTGAAACTGCTATAAAGAATGTTTTTTGGATTAAGTTATTTTATTTTTTAAAATAGAATACAATCGAACTAAAAAAATTTTCAGCTTGAACTAAAAAAACAAGTTATCATTTCACTGTCATGCGAAAAAAATTTGTGTTTAAATCGTTTCAAAATCGCAAAAAATTCCTATATTACGAACAATATATTTTTTTCTGAAAAAGAAAAATAATAGCATTTGGTTCCATCTGAAGAAATTTAAGATTTTATATATTAAACTTTTTCCAAAATTTGAGTATACTAAAAAAAAAAAAAGAAATATTCGTTATTCACAAAAAACATTTTTTTCACGAAATTAAAAAAAATTAAAAGTTAAGAGCAATAAAGCTTGTTTTAAATTTCTAATTATTATTGTTCACTAGTAAAATTATATACATGAAAAATTCGACAAAATTTTTGAATCTAAGGATTTTTTTTTTTAATTTCATATAAAAAAAGAAACGGAAAATATTAAACGATTTTAAATTTTGACCATTTTTTTCGGATGCCAGCCCACAAATTTTTCCCCTCAGCTAAAAAATTTCAATTAATTATAGCATTTTCACTCCACCCTATTTATAATTGTATGTATATAGAAATTTTTTAAGAATTTAGAGAGATTTTTAAACATGTTTTATTTAATTTTGAATTCCTGTCCAGTTTTTTTTAATTTTAAATTTTATAAGGAAAACTACAAATACAGCTTTTGGAAATCGTAAATTTTAATTGTTTTTTTGTTTGTAGAAACTCATAATTTTCTATAAAACCATATGAAAAATAATAAAAAAACCTATTTTTTTTTTTACTTTATAGATTTTCCTTTTCCAAAAATTGTGTACAAAGGTGTACTCATTTGGGTTTTTTTTAGAAATTCATAATTTTCTACAAAGTTAAAAAAATAACAATTTTTCATATAAAATTATAAATTTTCATAATTATTAAAAATTCATTCAAGCTCAAAAATTTAAATTAATTATAGCATTTTCAGTCTGTCATATTTTTAAGAATTTTGAGAGATTTTTGAAAATTTTGAATTTAATTTTGAATTCTTGTCCAGATTTTCTTTAATTTTTATTAAAAAGAAAAAAAACTACAAATACGGTTTGGCAAATGGTAAATTTTCATTCTTTTTGTTTGTTTGTAGAAACTCATAATTTTCTGCAAAGTTAAAAAAAATAATTTTTCGTAAAAAATGATAGATTTTCACAATTATTCATTAAATATTCATGAATGCTAAAAAATTACAATTAATTATAGCATTTTCAATCCGCCGTTTTTATAATTGTTTGTATATAGAAATTTTTAAGAAGTTGGAAAGATTTTAAAACATTTTTTATTTAATTTTGAATTCCTGTCCAGTTTTTTTTTATTTTAAATTTTATAAGGAAAACTACAAATACAGCTTTTGCAAATCGTAAATTTTCCTCGTTTTTGTTTTTTGTAGAAACTCATAATTTTCTACAAACAAAATGTACAAAAATAATATTTTTCACAAAAAATGATAAATTTTAATAATTATTAATTAAATATTCATTAACGCTAAAAAATTTCAAAAAATTATAGCATTTTCACTCTGCCTTATTTATAATTGTATGCATATAGAAATTTTTAAGAATTTTGATAGAGTTTTAAACATTTAAAATTTAATTTTTAATGTTATAAGGAAAAGGCTTTTGCAAATCGTAAATTTTTATTGTTTGTTGTCTTTGTTTGTAGAAACTCATAATTTTCTATAAAACCATATGAAAAATAATGAAAAAACCTTGATTATTTTTCACTTTATTTACAAAAATTGCATATAAAGGTGTAATCATTCATAGGTCTTTTTAGAAATTCGTAATTTTGTACAAAAAATGTTTAAAAAAAAAAAGAAGTTTTATTATACAAAATGATAAATTTTCATAACTATTCATTAAAAATATTGATGGTTCATATTTTTTATATCTAACAATTATAAAACCTATAATTTTCTACAATCTGTAAAACCGTTTTCATACAACTTAATACTTTCCCTCATATTAAAATTTCACTAAAGCTGACTCGATTTTTTCAAACTCGACCTGAAATTAGTTCAAAGTTCGACCTGAAAAACCTAAAAAAAATTCTGAAATTTTAAGCCCAAACTTCTCTCGCAACCCTGAAAATATGCCAAGAAGATCCATTCAACAATTTTTTATCAAGAAGTTAATTTCATTAAAAAAATCCTGCTCAACCATAAAAAAATTTGAAAGTTAAAAGTCCGATTTTTGAAGAAATTCTTTGGCATCACTATCATTCGTCAGTTTCAATTTTATATCACTTAAGAAAACAATGGTTAAATTTCAAAAAATAAAATAATAAAAAAAAAAAACAATTTTGACTTTAGACAACAGATTTCGCAAGCTTTAATCGACCCCGTTATCTCGAAAACGGATAACAGCCTCGACTTGTTTAAAACTTCCGATGAAGGATAGGGGACGTAAGTTTGAGTTAAAAAATCTACTCCACCGAATTTTCGAAAATTCAGCCAACACGATTTTTTCTCTTTCTTTGTTAAATCCCATGCGATTTTCTGCCCCAGGTACGCTCACATTTCCGTCAGTTTGCACACTCGGATCGGTCATCAGTTTTTTTTTTTTTTTCGTTTTTTAAAGGAAAACGTCGATAGAATCCGCAATTATTCCAGCCTCTAGGTTCCTTTTTTGCCCATTTTCAACTCCATAAGTGCACTTGCTGAAATGATCTGGGGCGAAGGTACATTCGATTGAGTTTTCCTGACGATTGACATCAGGCAGAGCAGGAGCGAAAAGCTGACAATCAGTCGAGTTCCTGGGAAGCTTGGGAGGTCGAGGCTACATTTTGTTCCTCCATACTGAAATCGTCGTCGCCAAGACCATCGAAAAAGGACTGGAGAAGAGAGCCGAAGAGTCCCTGGTTACGAGGACGAGGTGGCGGAACGTTAAAGAAAAGTTGTCCTATTTTATCCAAGTACTGCTCGTAGCAGGGATCTCGATTTATACTTATCCGATATTGCTCGCAAAGAATCGTGAATACAGCTACTTTACCTCTGCAAATTTTTCGATAATAAATAAAATTATTCCGTGGAATTAGAAAATGGATTGAAAAAATATATATTCTTGTGAAGAAAAAAGTATCTTTAAAAATAAAAAATAGCCTCCTTTAATCGATCTAGAATTAGTTTTATACATAAAAAAACCTGGGGGAAAACATATTTTACGAGGGTGGCCATTTTAATCATAGAAGAAAATTCCCGGGGCTTACCCGGTTCGCAAACATTTTTTGCGGTCAATGAAATTTCAATATTTGAATTTTAAAGCTACAATTTTTCCATTTGAAGTAATGAAAACTGAGCTGCAAATTATTTTAAGCGTTAGAAATATTAAAAATTTAACGATTAAAAATTAAATTAAAAGTTTAATTATTTTCATTTTAAATATTTTTAAAATCATGAAAAAAAGCTTCAAAATCTTGAAAAACCTGCATGTTATTTTAATTTTTCTCCAATTTGTAATTATTTTTGGAATTTTTTCAGATCTTCTAAACATCGTTCAAAATGATTTGAATTCTCCCAGAATTTTTTTTTTTTACAATTTTGGAAATCTTTTCTATCGAATTTTCGGTACAAATTTTTAATTAATTTTGAATCTTTACAGACTTTCTACGTGTAAATATATCTTCAACTTACTCCAATTTTTAGTAGGAAATATAGGAGTGAAATATTTATTATAAATGAAAATTCAACAATTTTGCTTGTTAATTAATTTTGTTCAGATTGAAAAATTAAAATTGTAACGTTCAAAGTTGAGTTTTTTCGTTTAGTTTTGAATATTTGATTTTTAATCATTTAATTTTTAATTTAATAAAAGCCTTAATTCATGAATATATTATTTTGAAGTTATTTTAAAATTAAAAATAGTTTATAAGATTTTAATCGGACTTTTACATTTTACCATCAAGACTTTCCAATTGAAACGATTTAATTCTTATCGTTAAAATTTGAAACTGAAAGCTTCTTATAATAAAAGTAAAATTATTTTAATTTTAAATAGTTTTAAAATCCTTAAAAAAAACAATTTTGGAAATCTTTTTAAATATTTTCTTAAAATAGTTTTTCAAAATAAAGAGTAATGCTGAATTTTCCTAGGAATCTTAACAATCTTTTTGTAAATTCTTTTAAAGCCTTCCATAATTCTTAAAAAGCTTCCAAATTTTTTGTTCGCAATATAAAAAAATCTTAAATTTTGATCTGATTCTGAATCGTCTTGTAAAATAAATTATTATTCACTTGTTAATCCTTAAAGTATAGTTGAATTTTAAAAATCATTTTAAAACTTTCAAAATTACATTGTTTTAAGCAATTTTATGTTAGAAACATTAAAAATTGAACGATTACATTTTTTAAATCAACTGAACACTTCTTAAAATAAAATTTAAATTATTTTAATTTTAAATAGTTTTAAAATCCTTAAAAAAGCTTCAAAATTTTAATTAAAAATCTTGAAAAACTTGCATGTTATTTTTAATTATTTTTGGAATTTTTCCAGAAATTAAAAAAAATTTTTTAAAGCCTTTTATAATTTTTAAAAAGCTTTTTAATTTTTTGTTCGAAATCTGCAAAAATGTATATTTTGTTTTAAATTAGGTTGTTTTACAAGTAAATGAAATCTTTTCGAATTGAAAAATTAACATTGTAACGTTTAAAGCTTAGTTTTTCGTTCAGTTTTCAATATTTGATTTATAATTAATGATTTTACATAAACAATAAAATATTCCTAAATATCAAGCAACTGTTATTTTTAATTTAATAATTTGAAATTTTTTAATTTTATACTAAAACAATATTTTTCATTTAATAACAGCCTTTAATTATGAATATATTATTTTCAAGTTATTTTAAAATCAAAAATAGTTTTTAAAATTTCACATGCTTTACATTTTTTCAGATTTTAAATTATTCAAAAATTTTGTTCAGAACATCTAGATATCTTTTAAGATGATTCGAATATGTTTAAATTTTTGTTTTAAATCCTGCCAAATTAAAAAATAAAATTTTTAAATCTCCTTAAAATCTTCTACATTAATTTTTTATGATTTTGTCAATCTTCCTAAATCTTATTAAATATTCTCTTAAAATTAGTTTATTAAAAAAAATCACTTGCAATTTTTCTAGGAAATGATTATTTTTATTCTTCTTTACTCTTCAAATTTTTAGTTGATTTATAATTTTTTCAAAATTTCTAAATATCTCTTCATCTTACTCCAGCTTTTTCTAAGAATAATAAGCGTTCAATTTTTCTTCATACATCGAAATTCAACAATTGGACTTACAAATTAAATTACATTTAAAAATAAATTGAAATTGTAAACATGTTCTTTTATCAAAAATCTTCGATTTCAAATGCTTCTAATTCTGAACTGTTAAAGTCTTTAAAACTGCATTTTTAAATTCTTTAAATAAAAATGTACACTCAAAAATTAAAAATATAAAATGTAAAATTTTTTAATTGAAAGATTGTCAAATTATGCATTATAAACTAATTATATAAAAAACGGTTGCAATAAAAATTGTACAGATTTTTTCTCTGATCATTTATGCGCTTGATGATGTGATGAATTTATATTAAGAGTGGATTAAAAAAAGAAAGGAAATCGAAATTGGAACTATGTGGAAAAGTAATGTATTAGGGTTCAGAAAAAAATCATCTTTTAAAAAATTAATTAATTGTTGAAATTTCAATTCAAAAAGATTGTTATTTTAAATCAAAAATAGTTAAATTTATTTAAAAAAGATAAATTTTCAACTGTAAATACGAATTATCAACATAAAAGTTAATTTTCCACCAAAAAAGATGAATTTTCTACTAAAATAATAAATATCATTTTAATTTATTCATCATTATTATTAGCATTTGAATTTTGAGGCATAAGATTTGAATTTTTTACAAAAATGTAATGGTTGGTATTTCAATTCAAATAGATTTTCATTTTAATTCAAACGGTACTGCAATCCAAATAAATTTTTATTTTAAATCAAACTAGAAAGATAAATTTTCAATCATGAAGATTAATCTTCTGTCAAAAAAGAGGAATTTTCAAGAAAATAGTTACATTTTACACGAAAAATCTAATAATAATAATAAACAAATTCGAATATTATTTATCATGTTGAATAATAAAAAATATTTGAATTTATTTATTATTATTATTCGTGGTTGAATTTTGAGACAAAAAATTTGAATTTTCAACGAAAAATGTATTAATAGTATTAACATTTTTTTTTTAATTAAATATAGTTAAATTCATTTAAAAAGACAAGTTTTCACCAAATAGTTTTATTCTCAACTAAAGTTATTTTTCGACGAATTATATTTTTAACAAAACAAGAAAATACAAATTTTCAACTAAAGTTATCAATATTATTTGAATTTATCATTATTAGTAGTTGAATTTTCAGCCAAAAAATAACAATTTTCAACGAAAAACGTACTAGATCGTATTTCAATACAAAAAGATTTTTATTTTAAATAAAAAATAGTTAAATTCATTTAAAAAAGACAAATTTTCAATAAAATAGTAGAATCATCAATCAAAAAGGTTAATTTTTAACCAGTTTTGTCTTTAACAAAAAACGATTAAATATATTTTAAAAGACGAATCCTCCACAAAAAAGTTGAATTCTCAAACAAAAAAAGTTAATTTTCGACGTTTGTATTTTTCGTAAAACAAAAAAAAAAATACTAATTTTCAATATAAAAGTTCATTTGCCACAAAAAAAAAAGGAATTTTCAACTAAAATGATAAATATTATTTGTATTCAGTAGTTGAATTTTTAAATAGGAAATTTGAAGTTTAAACGAAAAATATAATAGTTGAAATTTCAATTTAAAAAAAGTCAAATTTTCAACAAAATAGTTGAATTTTCAACCAAAAACATTAATTTGTTATCAAAAAGATTAATTTTTTAACTCTAAAATGATGAATCTTCAAGAAAAATAAAAAACTTTTTAACAAAGTAGTTGAACTCATAAATAAGTAGTTGGATTTTTAACAAAAAATATGAATTCCCAACGAAAAAAATAATAGTTTATATTAAAACTAAAGAAAAAAAATTTTTTAATTTTAATTAACTACCAAAAGAGATGAATTTTCCAACCAAAAAGATGAGTTTTCAACAAAATTGTTGAAATGTCCACGAAAAAAGATTTTTCAGCCAAATAAGAAAAAAAATGTAGACAAATTATGATTTGTAGAGAAAAATAATTTTTTATTATAAAATAAAACTTTCGTATTATTTTTTGAATTTTAGACATTTTCGGAAATTGGCAAAGTTCTAAATTGTTTTTAATTCCTTCAAAAATGCCAATAATTCCTAAATATATTTTAAACTGACTCGAATTATTTCTAAAATTGTCTTAAAATCTTCCGGATTAGTTTTTGACAATTTCGAAATTGACAAAAATCTACATTTTAAGTTTTTTCAAATCTTTTCAAATTTCATAACAGTTTTGAATTTTTTTTAAACTTTCAAATATATTATATTTAACATTTCCAAAAATGTTGAAAAAATTGTGCAAAAGTAAAAAAAACTGCCTTAAAATCTTCCAAATTTTTTCCAAAATTTGAGAAAATCATTTGATTTCAAAATCCTTAAAATAGGTTTTAAAATATTATTTCAAAATTATCCAAATATCTCCTGAAATAACCTAAAGTTTTCCTAATTTTTTATGTATTTTTTAGAGGTCTTTAAAAATCCCACATAGTTTCAATTTTGATTTTCATTAAGAAAATTCTTTTTCAAATCAAATAATATACACGGAAATTCCCTGTTCGCAAATGAACAAGGAATCAGAGTTAAAATTAATTTCCAAAAGTTTTTGTTCCAAGACAGAATTATATTTATTTATAAAATTTTCAATTCAAATTCGGAAATATAGTAACAGCCTTTTTAAAAAATTTGGAAGAAGAAATTTCCTATCCAAAAATCAAAATATATTTCTTTACATAAATCGCCTACCCCAAACTACTTAGAATTATTTCAACAAAATTTTTTTTTTCCAAAATTCAGAAATATAAATCTCAGTTTTAGAATTATAAATATTTTAGAAAATTCCCTGATTCAAAAGTCGTAATTAAAATTCTTTTCGAAAATTCTCTATTCTAAGAGAAAATTATGATTGTTTCACAAATTCCCTTAAAAAATAAGTAAATTAACTTAAATTATCTTAAATTAATAAAGCAAAAATGTTAAAATTTCAAACTTAGATAATTTCTAGTATAGAATAATGTTAAATTTGGTTTCTATACTTACGAGTCGATTGTTTTCAGTAGAAAAAATAAAAAGTTCAGGAGCGGTTGAATGTAGGGCGGGCCGTTTTTTATTTTTGGATGTAGGGAAGTGTAGGAATCAAAAGCTTCCTGTGCGGTTGCTTTGTTTTCCAAACAGAGGTATCTATACGAAAAAAAAATCATATTATCGAAGTTTATAATAATTATGAGGTCAGGGACTATATTGAATTCAATTCAAAACGCTTTAAACTTCTAAAATTTCAAGTAAAAATATTTCTTTTTTCAATGAAATAAACGGATTATCAACCAACTCATGGAATTTTCAACGAAAAATATAAATTTTCAACAAAGTACTTGAATTTCCAACCATAAATGGAATAAAAATTTGAATAAATTCAGTAAAAAAATTATTTTTCAATAAAAAAAACAAACGAATTTGTAACAAAATAGTTGAATCGTCAATCCCAACAGATAAAATTTTCAACCAAACAGTTGCATTCCCAACCAAAAAAGTCAAATTTATAACAAATTTGTTCAATTTAAAAAAAAGTAGCATTTGTAACCAAAAGAGATGGTTTTTGAACCAAAAGTATCATAGTAAAATTCATAATCAAGAATAATTAAATTTAAGCCGTAAAAGATGATTTTTCAAACTAAATAGATTTTTATTTTAAATGAAAAACAGTTGAATTCAAAAAATAAATACAAATTTTCAACAAAAGTTACATTTTCTACAAAAAAACTTGAATTTTCCACCAAAAAAAGATAGTTGTGTCAAAATAAAACAAAAATTTCAACCAATTTTTTCGAATTTCAATTAAAAAGGTTCATTTTCAACCAAAAATGGAATAAGAAGTTAAAAATATCAGTTAAGATATTAATTTTAAATAAAAAAGACAAATTTTTCAACCAATACGATGCATTTTTAACAAAAAATTACTCTACAACAAAAATGTTGATTTTTTAATCAAATAATCAAACTTTCAACAAAAATAGTAGAATTTGTAACCAAAAGATGTAGTTTTGAGATTAAAATTGTATTAGTAGATTTTTCCATTCAAAAGAATTAAATTTCAACCACAAAAGATAAATTTTCAAACCGAAAGGACGAATTACCAATAAAAGATTTGAATGTTCAATCAAGAAAGAAAAATATTCAATCAAATTAATGAATTTGCAAATCAAAGAGACGATGTTTCTACAAAAAAGTTGAATTTTCAACCTAAAAAAACCAATTTTCAATCAGAAAGGGTGACTTTTTAAAGAAGTTGTTAAATTTTTAACAAAATAATAAAATTTTCAACAAAAATATTAGAATTTGTAATGAAAATAAATGGGTTTTTGATTGAAATTATATCAGTAGACTTTTCAATTCAAAATAATTAAATATCAGCCATAAAAGATGAGTTCTTAAACCGAAAAACGAATTAAAAAAAAAAAAAGAGTTGGATCAAATCAAAAATACGAATTTTCTACAAAATAATTTAATTTTTAACCCAGAAATATGAATTTTTAACCAAAAGGGATGACTTTATAAAAAAATTATTGAATTTTTCACAAAATTTTTTTAACTTAACAATTTTTTTAATTACAAGTTAAATATTTATCATTTTCAATAGTTTAAGCAGCCTTCAAAAACTTAAATATTTTATTTCAAAATATTCAGAAATCTAGATGTGGTTTTATATTTTTCCAAATTTAAAATCATTGTTGAAATTTTTTCGAAATGTTTAAATATATTTGTAAATTAATTTAATTTTTCCTACAACTTTTAGAAAATCCTGCAAATTAAAAAAATCCTTAAAATAGTTTGTGACCCGAAAAAATTGGACTATTCGTACCGAAATTATGGTGCAAATAACCACAGCCGAGTTTAAAACAAAATTCAGATTTTTGCATATTTCAACCAAAAAATTTAGAAACTTTTTAAGAATTGTGAAAGGCTTAAAAAGAACGAAAACATTTTTTTAAGATTCCTAGGGAAATTGAAAATGATATTTTATTTTTGATTGTAACAGAAAATTTAAAAAGATTTTAAGAGTTTTTCAAAATGATCAGCGCAGAACCTGGACGATTTTAAGGATTTTTTTTAATTTTCAGAATTTCCAAAAGTTGTAGGAGAAATTTGGTTAATTTTAAAATGAATTTAGAAGTTTTAAACAAAAATGTTAACACGATTCTTTTCAATTACTTGAAGAAATTTCAAGTTTTAAATTAATTTTGAATCTTTTTAAAACTACGAAATATCTTTTGAAATTACTCAAATTTTGTTTACAAATAATAAGTGTTCAATTGTTATTTATACCTTAAAATTGAACAATTTCACTTACAAAATTAACATTTTTTAAACAGAACAATTTAAATTGTAACGCTAAAGTTTAAAAGCTCTTCGAAATTCTACAGATTCAAAGCTTTCTTTGTAAAACAATTCAGTTTCAAATTGTTTATTTTTATATATATTTATATTCAATTTACTCGTCTTAAAACTAATAAAAATAATATATTAATAAATTTATTTATTCAATTGAATATAAAAAATTTAGAATGTTTTTGTCAAATCAATTATTTTTCAGTTTTTTATAGTTTGATTATTTGCAAAACTGTTAAAATCAAACTTGGGCAAATTTTTCTTCTGAATATTCGTAAAATTCCCGGTCTAGAAATAAATTCACTGTCATTTCCTGGGTTTTCCCAGTCATTTCCAAATGAATTATCAAATTAAAGAGACGATTTTTCTACAAAACAGTTAAATTTTCAACCCAAAAATATTAATTTTCAACCAGAAAGGGTGACTCTTTATAACCAAATTTTTAGAATTTATAATCAAAAGACATGATTTCTGGATTAAAAAAACATAATTGTAGACTTTTCAATAAAAAATAATTAACCTACAACCATAAAAGCTGAATTTTGAAATGAAAAATAAGAATTTTTTAAAAAATATTTGAATTTTCAACCCAAACATATCATAAACACAGCAAAATAATTAAATATTCTGAACTGATACTTACTGTAAAACTGCTTGAGCTATGAAGAGGTCAATTTCATTAGAATATCCTCTTTGCTCATGAAGTTCGACTAGCATTTCGGCATATCCGGCGCCGTCTTTACTGTACAAAAAGTGTTGCCTAGCCATCGCGTAGTTTTTCTCTGAAAAGTAGACACTTCAGATGTAAAATATTCGAAATGCATTTTCCGGTCGAAAATTCCTTTTTTTACCCATTGATTTTTCAGCGTTTATAATAATAATAATTAATAAAAGATTAATTTTCCACGAAAAAGTTAAATTTCAACCCAGAAAGATGAATTCACAACTAAATAGTTCAACTTCCAAGCCAAAGTGAAGAATTTTCAACAAAAAAATTAACTTTTCAATCAAATAGTCGAATTTACAAACTACGAAGATGAATATTTAACTAATTTATCGAATTTTCAAATAAAAACGACTAAACTTTAATCGAAAAGTTAAATTTTTAGCCAAAAGGACGAATCGTTTGAAAAGTTAAATTTTCAAACAAGAAGGATCAATTTTCAATAAAATAATTAAATTTTCAACCAAATCGCAGAAGTTGTAATCAAAAGAGGTGGATTTTGACGAAAAATATAATAGTAGATTTTTCAATACAAAATAATTAACTTTCAACCATAACAGATAAATGTTTAAATAAAAAAGACGAATTTTTACAAAACAGTTGAGATTTTTTAGAAAATAATTAAATTTTCAACCAAATATTAATTAGATTTTTAAACCAAAATATATTAATTCTGGTCCAAAAATATAATTATAGATTTTTCAAATAAAAATAATTAGCTTTTGACCATAAAAGATAAATTTTCAACGAGAAAATAATGCATTTTTTTACTAAATCGCAGAATTTTTAACCAAAAGAGATGAATTTTGTACTCAAAATGCAATATGATACATTTTTTAAACAAAAAGAATTATATTTCAACCTAAACGATGACTTCTAAGAGTAGATTTGAATTTTCAACAAAATAATTAAATTCTTCGCCAAATAGCAGGATTTGCGACCAAAAGAGGTGAATGCCAGACCACAAAAGAGGAATTTTTAAACAAAAAAGATGACTTTATTCAAAAAAGAATTAAGTTTTCAAGAACTTATCTTTTTGTTAAAAATGTTGTTACAAATTCAACTATTTGAATGACAGATTTTATCTTTGTGGACTACACAATTTTTTTTTGATAAAAATTCATCTTATTGGTTTGAAAATTTATCTCTTTCTGTAGAAATTTCACTTTTTTATTTGTTAAAAATTCATATTCTCGGGTTCAAAATTCAAGAGTTTTGTAGAAAATTCGTTATTTCAATTTGACAATTCAAAATTTTTTTATTGAAAATTATTTCTCTTCGATGAAAATTTAACCACTCCATTTTTGGTTTAAAATATTTTTTTTTTAGTTTAAAAATTCAACTATTTAGTGAAAACATCAGAAATGTAAAGAATATAAACTAATAATTATTAAAATAAAATTTTAATTAACCATTGCTCAAACTATTTAGTTGAAAAGTTATGTAATTTGTTGAAAATTAATCTTTTTTTGGTAGAAAATTAATCATATTGGCAGAGAGAAAGATATTGTTTGAACATTCAGTTATTTGGTTGTAAATGTCGATATTTTGATGATAATTTATCTTTTCGGTGGAAAATTTATCTTCATTTTAAGTTCAACTATTTGTTTAAAAACGTATGAATTTTCTTGAAAATTCATCTTTTTTTGATAGAAAATTAATTATTCTTGGTTGAAATTTTATCTTTTTTATTCGAGGATTCACATATTTAGTTAAAAATTCGTTTTTATTGGTTCAATCCAACTGTTTTTTATTTTGAATAACAAGTTGTTGAAATATCAGCTATTACATTTTTCGTTGAAGATTAATCTTTTTGCGTAGAAAGTGGAACTATTTTCTTCAAAGATCATTTTTTTGGTTCAAAATTTATAATTTTAATTTAAAAATTCGTATTTTTTGTAATAAAAATTAATTTTTAACTAAAAATTTTTAAAAATTGTTTAAAATTCAACTGATTAGGTAAAAATTAACTTTGTGGTTGAAGACTAATATTCTCAGGTTGAAAATTCAAGTGTTTTGAGGAAAATTCGTTTTTTGTCTTGACAATTAAAAAATTTGGTATCAAATTCAACTATTTGTTTATTTTTTTAAATTGAAAATTAGTTCTCAATTACCATTTATTTACTCCATTTTTCGTTAAAAATATATTTTTTAATTTAAAAATTCAACTATTTAGTGAAAACAAAACAAAAGGAAAAGAATATAAAGTAAAAATTTATGAAATAAAATTTTAATCAACCATTGCTCAAACTATTTAGTTGAAAATTTATCTTTTTTTATAGAAAATTAATCATATCTGCAGAGAGAAAGATATTGTTTGAAAATTATTTGGTTATAAATGTAGATATTTTTATGATAATTCATCGTTTTTGGTAGAAAATTAATCTTCATTTTAAATTAAACTATTTGGATAAAAACTTATCCATTTTGTTGAAAATTCATCTTTTTTTTGATAGAAAATTAATCATCCTTGGTTGAAAATTTATCATTTTGGTTGAAAATTCATCTCTGTATGTAGAAATTTCACCTTTTTTGACTAAAAATTAAATTGCCTGGTTAAATAACTGTTTTGTAGCAAATTTTTATTTTTGATTCGAAAATTCAACAATTTGTTAGAAAATTTAACTATTTGGTTAAAAATGTATGTATTTTGTTATATTTGGTCTTTTTTGGTAGAAAATAATTTTTTTGTAAAAATGCAACTATTTTGATAAAAATTCGTTTTTATTGGTTTAATTCAAATGTTTTTTACTTTACATTACAATAGTTTTTATTAAAATATTAACTATTACATTTTTCGTTTAAAATTAATCTTTTTGCGTAGAAGATGGAAATATTTTCTTTAAAGATCATTTTTTTGGTTGAAAATTCATAATTTTTGTAGGAAATTGTTATTTTTTTAATTGAGACTTAATTTTTTAACTGAAAATTTAAAGAAATTGTTTAAAATGCAACTGATCAGTTGAAAATTAACTTTTTGGATGAAAATTCATACTCTCGGATTGAAAAAACTGTTTTGTAAATTAAAATGGGTTGAAAATTAATTTTCTTGTTTATAAATTTAACTTTTTGTTGGGAAATTTAACTGTTTTGCAGATATCTGATCTTTTTGGTTGGAAATTAATTTTTTTTAAATTCATTCTTTTTCTAGTCCTTGGTTGAAAGTCGAAATACTTTCTTAAAAGTTCATTTTTTTCATTAAAGAATTATTTTGTTGAAAATTCAAAGTATTCATTAAAAATTAACTTTTTTGTTAAAAATTCATATCCTTAGGTCAAAAAATCAACTGTTTTGTAGAAAATTAATTGTTTTGTTTGTTTAAAAAATGCAATTATTTAGTTTAAGAAATTTAAAAAGGAAAAAAAGACTAAAAATTAATAAAATAAAATTTGGACTAGCATCACATCCATTGTTCAAAACTACTTAGTCAAAAATGTATGTTATTTGTAGATAATTTTTTTTTCTGGTAGAAAATTAATCTTCTTGGTTTGCAAAATTCAACTATCAGGTTAAAAACTTATCTATTTTGCTAATAATTCATCTTTTTACTATAAAATTAATCTTCTGTGTTGAATTTTCTTTTTTCTTTGTTCAAAATTTAAATAATTGTTGAGAAATTCAACAGTTTTGTAGAAAGCTCATTTTGTTAAATTGAAAATAATTTGTTTTTGTTGATGATTCAACTATTATTTGCAAAATAAATGAGTTTTAAAATATGAATCTTTTACTAAAATAGTCGAATTTTAAATAGAAAAGATGAATTTTCAAAAAAAAAAATTATTAATATTTAATTGGAATAATTGAATTAAAAAAAGCGCATTTCTAAACACTAACAATAATTTTTAAACAAAAAGATTAATTTTTTACCAAAAAAGTCAATTTTTCAACAAAATACATTTATTTTTAACGAAATACTTGAATTTTTAATTAAAGAAGACAAATATTTTTTTAAAAAGTTGAATTTTGAACTAAGAAAAAAGAATTTTCAACAGTCAAGCTTTAATAGAAATAGTTGAATTTTTAACTAAAAAAAAATAATTTTTACCAAAAAAGGCAAATTGTTAACAGACACTAAAAAAAATCAGTTTTAACTTTACAAAATCAATGTTCAACCAAACATTTAATAATTAAAATTTAAGTCAAAAAAAGAATGCTGAATTCATTCAAGTATGGGATATTTAACTCGAATAATAGTTAAATTTACAGCTTAAAAAAACTATACAATTTCCAACCAAAAAGAAACAAATTCTAAACAAAATATATCAATTTTCGGCAAAAAATTCCTTTTCATCCAAGAAAAAACAGGTTTTCACTCAAATAGCTCGTTTTTCAATTAAAGAAATGAATTTTTAATTAAAATGATGAATCTTCAACCAAAATATAATAATTTTTCACAAGAGAGTTTAATTTTCACCCAAGTAATTTTATTTCCAATCTATAAGACGAATTTTCAATTTAAATTATTAATACATAACTGAAATAGTTTATTTTTCAACAAAAGAAGAATTTTTTAACAAGGAGATTAACTTCCAAAGAAAAGTATAAATTTCTGCAAAAAAAAACAACTATGTTGAATCTTCAACTGGAATATGTGAATTTTATATCTACCAAAATGATGACATTTTAATCAGAAAGATTAATTTTCTACAAAAAATCAATATTTTCTGCAAACTATATAAATTTTCAAACAAACAGTTTACTTCTTAAATCAAAAATAGCAATTTTCAAGCAAAAATTTAATAGTTAAATTTTCAGTTGTACAAATTAATTTTACACCAAACTCATGAATTTTCAACTAAAATGATGAATCTTCAACTGGAATAGGTGAATTTTATATCTACCAAAAAGATGACATTTTAAACATAAAGAATAATTTACTACAAAAAAGAGAAATTTTCCACAAACTACATACATTTTCAAAAAAATAGTTTAATTCTTAAATTAAAAATAGCAATTTTCAAGTATATAGTTGAACTTTCATTCAAAAAAAGATAAATTTTGAAGAAAACATAGAAATTCCCTGTACTAGAATAAAAATAATATTAAGTACTAACTCAAAAAAGATCCATAAACTGTAATAATATACAAATAAAAATAAATAAATAATAAAGCCCCGCGACTCTAGATAAAGATTAATTGCCCAAAATGACGAAAATATTAAAAATTTGAACTTTACTGCGATCAGAAATAAATGCCCGGTTTTTAAAATGAAATTCCCGGTCATTTCCTGCACAATTTTAAATATCTCACCTCTCCAAAAGACTTGTGCTATTTTCTGATGCAATTCGGGATGACCTGTCTTATAATTGGTTCCTTTTACACTCCATCGGAGAGCTTCGTGGAGAAAGGTTTCTCTTTCTGGAGTAGAAGGACTCATTATACTAAGCAAATTTACAATTTGTTTGAAATGGCACTGCGAAGGATTAGGTACTGCCTTTGTTAATACATCAATAAATAAAATTCCCAGATCTGCCCCACTTGTAAACTGCAACAAAATAGAATTATTGATGTAAGAAAGAATATTCCAAGCTTTTTCATTTCAAGCAGAAATAGAGTCTTTCATCTTCGTAGTTTATTACTCTATAAAATCTAAGAAAAAAAAGGTGGATCAAAATTATCAAAAATGTCGCACTCATTTTTGTATTTATTTATTAAATTAATTTAATTTCTAACGAAAAACACTAGCAGAATCAGAGATTCTTCAATGTGCAGGGTGGCCGTTTTAATGAAAAAAAATTTCCGATCATTTCCCGGTTCGCAAACATTTTTCCCGGTCAATGAAATTTAAAAAAATCGAACTCTAACGCCAACATTTTTTCCATTTGAAGTATTAACAGGGTGGCCGTTTTAACCGGAGAAAAAAATTCCCGGTCATTTCCCTGTTTTTTCCCGGTTCGCAAATAATTTTCACGGTACGTGAAATTTAAAAAATCAAAGTATATTCTAAACATTTTTCTACTTAAAGAAATAAACAATAAATAACAAATTAAAGAATTCAAAGTGAAACTTTTGAATTCCAAACTTTTAAAATTGAAGTTTAAAAGTTTTTCAATTCAAAAATGGTGCATTGAAATGCTCAAAAATTTTCACGTACAAAATGGAAGGTACTAACACTTTTCAATTATACAAGGTTAAATGAAATGGAAATAAACAGCAAAATTTATCATTTTTATAAATTATAGAGTTCTAGATTCAGATTAAGTACCACAAATATAAATCCACGTTACTATTGTCAAAATAATTTTGAAATTTTTCGAAACTTTTAAATATATTTTAAAATGAATTGGATTTTTTTTTATAACTTTTAGAAAATCCTGCAAAATTGTAAAAAATCCTTTTCAAAAGATTAAAATTAAATTTAGAACTTGGAATGATTTTACATAATTCAAACGAATTTCAAATAAAACATTTAGAATCTTTTTAAAAATTGTGATGATTTGAAATTTTGAAAAATTATTGCGACAGAAAATTTAAAAAGATTTTAAGATATTTCGCAAATAATCAGAAAAGAACCTGGAAGATTTTAAGGATTTTTTTTTAATGTCCAGAATTTTCCAAAAATTGTAGGAAAAATTCTATTAATTTAAAAATAGATGTAGAAGTTCTGAAAAAAGTTAACATACTTGGTTTAAATTACTTAAAATCTTGTCAAGATTTCAATTAATTTTAAACATTTTCTAAAATTATAAGTATCTTATAAAATTACTAAAATTTTATCTACAAATAATAAGTATTCAATTGTTATTTATACGTCAAAATTTAATAATTTCACTTATAAATAATACATTTTTTAAACATAATAATTAAATTTTTTTAAATTGTTTAGGCATCCTCGAAAAACTTTACATTTTTGTTTCAAAATCTTGAGAAATCTAGAAGTGGTACTTATTTTCCCAAATTCAAAATAATTTTTGAAAATTTTCGGAACTTTTAAATATATTTTAAAATGAATTGAATTTTTTTCTATAACTTTTAGAAAATCCTGCAAAATTGTAAAAAATCCTTTTCAACAGATTCAAATTAAATTTATAACTTGAAATGATTTCAGACAATTCAAACGAATTTCAAATAAAACATTTTGAATCTTTTTAAAAATTGTGATGAATTGAAATTTTGAAAAATTATTGCGACAGAAAATTTAAAAACATTTTAAGATATTTCGAAAATAATTAAAAAAGAACCTAAAAGACTTTAAGGATTTTTTTTTTAATTTGCAGGATTTTCCAAAAATTGTAGGAAAAATTCTATTAATTTAAAAATAGATGTAGAAGTTCTGAAAAAAGTTAACATACTTGGTTTAAATTACTTACAATTTTTTCAAGTTTTAATTAATTTTGAATATTTTCTAACATAAATATCTCATAAAATTACTCAAATTTTCTCTACAAATAATAAGTGTTCAATTGTTATTTATACGTCAAAATTTAATAATTTCACTTACAATCAATAAATTTTTTAAATATAATAATTAAATTTTTTTAGAGTTGAGGCATCCTCGAAAAGCTTTACATTTTTATCTCAAAATCTTGAGAAATCTAGAAGTGGTTTTAAATTTTCCCAAATTCAAAATAATTTTTGAAATTTTATTCGGAACTTTTAAGTATACTTTAAAATTAATTGAATTTTTTCTATAACTTTAGAAAATAACAATAGAACACTTCTTATTTGTAAAAAAATTATAGTAATTTTCAGAGATATTTAGAAGTTGAAAAAAATTCGAATTAAATTTAGAAATTGAAATAATTTCAAATACTTACAGCCGAATTTTAAAAAAAGTGGAATTTTGCAGATTTCAAACAAAAAATTCAGAGGTTTTTTAAGAATTGTGAAAGACTTCCAAGGAATAAAAAAAATTTCTTAAGATACTTAGGAAAATTGTAAATGATTTTTCATTTTTAAAAATTATTGTAACAGAAAGTTTAAGAAGATTTAAAGAGATTTAAAAATTATCAAAAAAGAACCTGCAAGATTTTAAGGACTTTTTTTAATTTTCTGGATTTTCCAAAAATTGTAGGAAAAATTCAATTAATTTTCAAATATATTTAGAAGTAACTGCAAACAAATTTTAAACACTTCATTTAAATTACTTGAAAACATTTCAAATTGTTAATTAATTTCGAATCTTCTCAAAACTTCTAAATATCTCTTAAAATTACTCAAATTTTTACAGAAGAATTAAAATTGTAACGCTAAAAGTTTAAAAGCTCTTCGAAATTCTAGAGATTCAAAGCTTTATATGTAAAAAAATTCAGTTTCAAATTGTTCTCTTTTTAATATTTGGATTCAATTTACTCGTCTTTTTTTTATAATTGAAAAAATTTAAATTTAAATGGTTTAAAAATTAAATAATTCAGACTTAAACAATATTTTTAATTTAATAAAAACCTTTAATTACGACTAGATTATTATGAAGCTATTTTTAAGTTGAAAATAGTTTTTAAACTTTCAAACGCACGTTTACATTTTTAATGGCTAAACAAAAATAATATAGATAATATATTAATAAATTAATTGCTTAAATTTAATATAAAAAAATATAATGAAGGCAGAGCTAAAAATTTAAATTAAAAATATTTTATGGTAAATCATAAAATTTTTATTTAAAAATAAAATTATCGGAATAAATGATATATTAATTTCAATTTTTCTTAAGAATTTCGAATTGAAATAATTACAATCTGGAAATTCTCAAATTTTGAACGAATCTAGAATTGTTTGTTCAAATCAATTATTATTCAGATTTTTATACTTAAAGTACAGATCCACTTTAAAAATAATTTATTTATATTTACAGTTGATAAAATAAAACTGTTTTTTATTTTAAAAATTCAACTATTGAAATCGAACTTTTCAACTACACAATTTCAAATTAAATGTAGGTAATTTGTCAAACTGAAAATTTTAAGTCTAAATTAACGGTTAAATTATTTTTATTTTACAAAATTTAAAACCTCTTAAAATGTTTCAAATTTGTATATCCTCCAAAATGAAAAAATTTTCCATAAAATCTTCGACATTACTTTTTTTATAACTTTGTAAATCTTTGTAAATCTTTTTAAATGTTTTTTTAAAATTAATTTTTTCAAATAAAAAATTATTTTGAATTTACCTAGGAATTTTATTATTATTCTAAATAAAAAAAATGCCAAAATCTATATTTGGTTTCAAATTAGATACTATATTAACATAAGATTTTGTCCGTAAATGTAGACACTTTCTTTGAATTATAAAATTTTTTCAAATAGAACAATTAAAATTGCAACGTTCTAAGTTTAGTCACATATTCATAAGTATTAAGTAATTGCCCTTTTTCTTAACTAAAAAATTGTTAATTCAATGGTTTAAAAATGAAGAATTTTAGACTGAAATAATATTTGAAATTTAAGAAAAGCCATGGACTGTAAGTATATTATTTTGCAAATATTTAAAATTGAAAAAAGTTTTTAAAGTTTCGATCGGGCGTTTACATTTTTTAAGTAATAATAAGACTTTCCCTATGAAACAGTTTAATTTTTAATGTTAAAATCTGGAAATTTTTAAATTGTGAACTATTTTATAATCGTCTTCTAAAAAAAATTATTATTCATTTAAGAAATTTTTTAAAGTACAATTTCATTTTTTTTTTAATTAATGAATTTACATTTAGAGTTGATCTACTAAAAAGGTTTTTTTATTTAAAAACTTCGAATTTAAACGCCTATAATTTTTTATTGTTTAAGTTTAAGTCTTTTTGAAATCTAATAATTAATTATTAAAATTACCAATAATTTTAAAAGAAAAATACTATTATAATAAAAAATTGTTGAAAAGATTTAAATATTTTTTAAATAATAATTATTTTTCCTTGAAAATAGCAATTTTCTCTGTAAAACGCCAAAGTAGTCTGAATTGGTTACAAATCATAAATCTTTTGTAAATTTAATCATTTATGAAAACAAAATTTCGAACAAAAAACACTAATACAATCGGAAATTGCTTAGGTCTTATAAATTTAGACAAAGGGCATTGATTTCAATGTAATTTTTTTTTCATTTCAAAATAGAAATTTCAGTTCAAACACATGAACATAACCTGAAGTTCTTGAAAATTGTAAATATTTTTCAAATATGATAGTCAATGATAAAAAATAGCAATTTTACACGAAAAACAGTCATATATTCAAAAATTGTTGACATTTTTTGTATCTTTTTCAAATTAGAATTATTTTGTTGTTGAAAATTCCAACGTAACCTATAATTGATAAAAATCATGAACCTGAAACCTAATGATTTTTAAATAAAAATTTTAATTTCAATCATTAATACATTATAATGATTTTCGTTTTAAAAAACAAATTTTTTATGTGAAACGCTAATATAACCTAAAATCATTTTTAAACATTTAATTTTTTTTTTTCTATTAAAAATATAATTTTTCGCCGAAAAACTCTAAGATAATCCAAAATTGATAAAGGAGCCTACATCCTGTTCCAATTGTAATAATTTTTTTTTTGTAAAATATCATAAAATGGAATAATTTCGGATATGTGCGGTAAATTCATTTGAAAACGTTTTTTTTTTCAATCACCAATTTTTGATCAAAAATGTTACCTTAACCTAAATTTGTTGCAAATCTGAAAAAATTCAAATCTAAGAATTTATTATTAAAAATACTATTAAATATTGTTTTTCAAATGTAGTCAATATTCTTATGATTTTTCTTTTAAAATGCGGATTTTTTTATGTCAAACAACGTAACCTAAAATTATTAAAAAATCATGAATCTGATTTAAAATCTAATTTTAACGAAGAAAATAAATACAATTAAAAGTTTTTTAGACTTGATAATTTTATAATTTAAACAAAAGTCCTTGAATTTTAATCTAATGATTCTTTGTTTAAAAACAGAAGTTTCAAGTAAACCGCATGGACGTAACCTAAAATTGTTAAAAATCATGAATCTTCCTTGAACTCTAATAATTAATTATTAATATAATAGATATATAATATGTATAATTTTCAAAATACAATTTATAATAGTTCAGATTTATAAATCTTATGATTTTTGATTTAAAATACAAATTTGACCAACATAACCTAAAATTGTTCAAAGATTATGAACCTTGAAAATCTAATGATTTTTTTTCTAAAAAAAGCTAACAAACCTGAAGAACGTAATTGGTTGAAAAAATTTTATTCTATGAAATTTGATAATTTTTTATTAAAAATGCCGATTACCTGTTTAAAACAATAAAATAATCAAAATTTGTTGAATTTTCAAGCAAATAATTGAATCCTCAATAAAAAATTGCTATCTCAAACTAGACCGATAAAATTTTAAGAAGAAATATTAAATTTTAATAGGAAAATATTAAATTTTAATAAAAAAAGATTTTTCATTGTAAAAAGAAAAATAATTTGTATTACAAAATAAAAATGTCTAAATTCCATTTTATATTACAAGATTTTACAGAATGTTATGAAAACTGTCAGTAATCTTAAAAGATATTTATAACTTTTTGTCGTTTGAAAAAATAAAAAAAATATTTCGTAAGTCTTCGGAAATCTTTCAAAGTTGTAAAATATTTGTAATCTCTTGAGAAAGTTTAAAATTGCTAAATATATTTTGAATTATATTTTGAGAGGTTTTAAAATGGTTTTAAAATTACTTTTTTATCGCAAAAGGTTGTTTAAATTTTTCTCTGGAATTATAAGAAACAGTTTATTATAATAACACTTTTCAAGATCCTTAGAAAAAATCACAATTTTACTTAAAAATCTACATTTTGTTCCGTTGAAATCTTTTCAAATTTTAAATTATTTTTTGATCTATTTGAAGTTAAATTTCAACAACCGAATTACTTTTCAATATTAAAAAAAATTTTCCATTAAAATTTTCTCCATAATCTTTATGATCTCTGAAAAATAAATTTTGTCTTCAAATAAAATTACTTATTTTGCACTTTTGATTAACTAAATAAAAAAAAAGTTATTCACAATTTTTTAGTATAATAGTTTGTTTTGTGCACAATTATTTGTGTTTTTAACAATTAATTATTAAATTAAAAATTTTTTTTTACAATTTTCAACAACTTAAGGTTATGTTATCATGAATGTTTTTTTGATTGTGTTAGTGTCTTTCGTTACAAATTAATTATTTTGATTCAAAAATTTATTACAAAAAAGTTTAATGATTTTTAAGAATTGTAAATTACGTTAGCACCTTACACTAAAAATTGGTATTATAAAACAAAATTCATTAGTTTTTAAAGGAAGATTTATAATCCTGAACAATTTTTGGTTATGTTAGCGTTTTTTCTCTAAAATTGTTAATAAAAAATCATTATATTTAAAATAATATTGCCCATATTTTAACAATAATATTTTTATAATAAATTCTTAGATTTCAAAATATGTCTTTTTTCTATTATTTTAGATAAGAGCTGCTATAAAATAGACAAATTTTGTATTAATATTAATTTTACATTTTAAATTAAAAATCGCCTGAAAAAAATCGTGCCCGTGACGTGCGTGTTTGTTTTCTAGTGTCCCAAAAAAATTTAAATAAAAACAATAACAGGTTTAGTTTCACAATAATAATACAATGATCACTTTTCAATGTTGCAAAGTCATCTAGAAATCTAGAACATTCCTATAACGTGTCATTCAAAACATACCACGTGCCATTATGGTTATCACTTTTTTGTCATTTGTCAAAATTACAAATAAAAATTTAATACAGTTTGCGAACTCTTAAAAAAACGGTGAATTTAGTAATAATCAATGATAAGATTGCACCTTCTGCAGTGGGAAAGTGAGGGTGAGTTTTAAGTGAAAAACAAATAAGTATTAAGTCAATTTACTTTCTACTATTTGTAGTGAATAAATAAATAAATTACCTGACTATGCTGTGTGAGGAGGATCGCTCCTTTATAAAGTAATTGCAATAATTCGGCGTACTTTCTCTGTCCGAGGTACCTGAAAGTTGAGGTTAGATGACGTTGACGACGATTTTCAGAGAAATAAAATTCGTTTCGGGAAAAAATTAATATCACCTGAAGTACAACGTTCTATACATTTGATGGGCTTCATAATAATTTCCGGCATTTATAGACGATTCTAATTTTGACAAAACTCTTTCCACACCGTGACTGCGTTGCGAGGCCATGTTTACATTATTTGGGGACTTTTTGCGTTTTATGTAGTGGTTGTTGGCAACCTAGTGACAATTGGTAGCAGTGAAGTGTGACGTCCTGGCCCTCTGGTGTTGATATATTGTATTTCAAGTTGTGACGTCAGCTGGAAAGATGTCTGCACACCGAGGGTCAAGAAAAAGGTAAGTAAGCCAGCTGACAGGTAGCGTTTCGAAGATTCATCTGTTTGTGGTGTATTTACACGCTTGACGTATGCAGACGGAAAATGTATCTTCCTCTCACTCTACCATGTGACGATGTAATGCATTTATCTCACTCTAGATTTTCCACCCAACGAAAAGAATGAAAAGAAGATACATTTTCCGTTTGCATACGACAGACGTGTAAATATACCTTTAGTTGGAAATTTAACTATTTTGGTGAAAATTAATTTTCTTTTGGTTGAAAATTAAATGAAAATGAAAATATTCGATTTTTGGTTAAAAACTTTTTTTTTTTTTAGTTGACAAACAAAACGTTTGGTTAAAAATTCTCCTTTTCGTTGAAAAATAATTTTCTTAGCGGAAAATTTATCTATTACTATATTTTATTTTTTATTTTTTTTTCTTTTGCTTGAAAATTCATCTATTTTCGTGGAAAAAAACATTTTCTTTGTTCAAAACTTAATTAATTTGATAATAATGTGTGTGTGTGTGTTTTTTCAAATTAATTTTTAAAGCTAAAATCTTGAGCATATACACTAAAACTTTTCGTTCGAATTTTATTTAGTTAAATGTTCGTCTTTTTTGCAGAAAATTATTCTTCGTGTTCGAAAATTCATCCTTCTGGTTAAAAATTAATGTTGTTTTTTTTTTTAAATACATCTTTTCGGTTGAAAATCCTTTTTTTTTTTGTTCAAAAGAATTAGAAATGTTGAAAAATGTACCAATTGTTTTGAAAAATAAATTTTTTCAATTGAAAAATTTAGTTGAAAATTAATTTCTTTCGTAAAAAATTGAATATTTACTATATAGTTCAAAATCTCTCTATTTTGTTAAAAATTCATCTTTTTGGAAGAATATTATTTTTCTGGTTCAAAAATAGTAATAATCGTAAACGATAAGACTTAGCAGTAAATTACATATTTACGCTATTTGCTCAATTTTCTGTACTATTTAGTTAAGTCTATTGAGTAAATTTATAGTTAATACAAGTCAAAATCTTTCCAGCCCAAATTTAAAACAGCAGTGGAACTCTGGGGTCAAGTCGAAAATTGAACGAATTTCTTTTTCTAATCCATGGGGAAAGAAAGAGAGATCCATGATTTTCGACCTCGGGACATCCCCTGAGTCTTAAATGAATATAATAAAAAATCTGTTTTCTTTGCGGGCGGCTCGCACGTTTGAGTGCGCCTAGGGTGTGCGATTGTTCAATCTCGCGCTTCGCCCTCGGATATTTCTTCTTTGAATTTGGAATGCTTGAATAAAACTTTATCAAAAAGATCTCTTTTAGATCGCAGTATTTATATGCGTCTTCATATTCTGAATTTTCTACTTAATTAAGTATAGTTAAAGATTAAGGTACCTTTTCACGGAGGCCTGTTTTTAATTAATCGTTGAATTAATTTGACACATCGAGTTCGTATCTAGGTTCTTAACTAATCAAATTCGCCAAGCTCTGCAGGCTTTGAGGTACACACTCTCATTATGACACTCGTTTTTCCAAAAAAATTTTATTTTTTATTTTCAATGTTCAAGAAGTGGTTCTTAACGAAATTGTAGATCTTTTTTGGGATCACAATTTTTCCAATGCATCTTTTTTCATACCCTGCATAGTTTGAAATAGATAGGTAGGAAGCGTTCTGGCTCACTTTTTTTTGTACGAATAGAAAACTTGCGGCTAGAGCGCAGAAGGCTGTAAGATTGGTTTTGCTCCTTGTGCTGACTAACGAATTTTCAAATTACTGATAAGAAAATGACTAAATTACTGAATAAACACGGAGGAAATGAATATATTTCTAACTGAATTCTTGATTGCAGTCCGGCGTAACACGAATACTTTTGGCCGCGAATTTTCAAAAGATTTTATAAGCCTTACTAGCGAACCTATAGTAAGTTCCAAGAACTAAAAAAGCATTTTAGTTCTTGAAACTTATTACAGATTCGCTTGTGAGCTGCCACATAAGACTCATGAATTCATTAAAAAAATATATTTATTTTCTTTATATATCGTAATTTGCTTAACAGTATTTTGTAAATCACACTACATATCTCGCTGATTTGTGGCTTCTGCCGTCTGATTTTCACAATAAGCAGGGGATTTAATTTACTATTTTCATCAAACAATTGTCTCAACAAATTTTGTTCCTGTAAAAAATTAAAGAATTACCACTTTTTATCATGTCTATTAGTAATTACCGTCATTACTCGTATGATCAAGAATATCTTTCGTATCGTGGTAATTTTTTTTACATCGAGTTCATATCTACGTTATTACTGAGCCTATTCCCATGTATTTGACTGGCCATGGACCTACTAATATCGAAGATATATACTGGACAAGAACAAAATTACTGTGAATTAGGATTTTCATCCCAATAAAAAAGAATCGGAATTAAAATTAGAATTAGGTATTTCAGATTAGCTGGGAAAACTTAAGACCTTATTTTTTGATTAACTTAGAAAAAATGTTGACTTTAATGCATTTGAATATTATTTTATTTTAATCAAAGGCTATTTAATTAAATAATAAAATCGTTACAGAAACATGATCGATTTCATTATTTAATTCAAAATATCTTGAAAAATAAAATATAATTTCTAAATACCGTCAAAGCGGGTAATTTCGGACATGTGGGGTAAGTTCGGTCCTTCCTAAATTGATAGTGAAAATTACTTAAGGCCATGTAATGAGTGGGTCACGTGACCAGATTCCTACCTTACCACCACTTTTTTTTATTTCCCAGCTTATATACACACGAATCGCCACATCAAGTTGAAAATTTTTGATACTAAACAAGAAGCACTAAGAATGGTGGGTTTGGTCCTAAATTTATATAATCATGAAAAAAGTTTTTTGTTGTAAATATTTTTTTTTGCTTTTTCATAATTATTAAAATTGAGGACCAGACCCACCTTTCTTAATGCTTCGTATTTATTTCCTCAAATTTTCAATTCGATGTGGAGCTTCGTGTGAACATAAGTTGAGAAATAAAAAAAGTGGTGGTAAGGTAGAGATATGGTCACGTGACCCACTTGTCATATGGCCTTAAGGGGATTTTAACCAGATTCTAGAACCAGTTAAGGCTTTATTAAAGCTTTAACTGCTTATAGATTCTGGTTTAAACCCCTTAAAGTAATTTAAATTATCAATTTAAAAATATACAAATCTGCCCCATCTGTTCTAGATTTCCCGTGTGACGGTACTTTTACAGTGGAAAATAATTTTTTTCAAAGTTATTGCAAAAATAGAGTTACGTCCCATGCAATTAGTAGACCCTCGGAGTGCGGCCATCTTGCCATCTGACGTCACAATGTGAAATACCTAATAAAAAGAAAATAGGCGGAAGAAATTTCGTTTGCAACTTTAAATACTTATTTAACTATAATATCAGAAACATGTAGTGAAAAATATACTCTTTTTTCAAGAATGACTCTTATGTGATTAACTGGAAAGATTCGCTACAGCCAATCTAAAAGAAGCGTTTTTAGCGCGGTAAATGTGATATCGCCTTGAAGTGAAAATCGAAACTCGCGCCCCTCACGGACACAGTATGAAGCTCCTTCCGCCGAAATAATTGTCGCGATTTTTTTATTATTGCAAATGCAAAGTAAAGAATTAATTAAACAAGGTGCGGTGATTAGGGAGATTGTAGTTTGTGATTATCCTGTGATTTTATTACACATTTCGTGAATGGCGTGGGCGGGGGAAACAGGGGTAAGTTGTAAGCAATGTAACTTAATTTTAAAGGGGGCGGTGGCTTAGTAAATGTATTTTTTATTGTATTTTGATACTCGAAGTCCGCACCCTGCCAACATTAATGGCCGAAACTCGCGAATGCTTCTTTCAAAAAGATTAGAATTTTTGCAATTTCGAGGTGCAGTTAATTCTCCCTTTTTTATGACTTTTGAGGAAAAAAATTAATTTTGAAAAGAAAATTGATTTGACATCTTTACCAAAAAATATTTTTTCTAATTAAAGAATTATTGAAGTTTAATGAAATGTAGGATCCTTCAAATATAATATGTATCTGATGAACATTCCTGAAACCAAAATTATTGTTATAAAGAATTAAAAAAAATATATTTCGGGGTCCACCAAGCCACTTTTTATAAATAAAATCTTTATTAATTTTATGTAATCGCTATTTGTATATTTTTGTTTTGACATATGCTTAGATTATGCTCTTTTGAGTCAAATAAATCACTGAGAGTTTTGGCGAAATTTAAAAAAAGTATTTCGGGGTCCCCAAGCTTGTTTTCGAAAATACATTATAAAATATTTATTGAATTTAAATATGTGCCATTTGTGTATTTTTACTTTGACTTATGCCTATATTATACTCTTTTGAGTAAAAGAAATCACAGAGAATTTTGAAAAAAATTTTAAAAAAGTATTTCGGGGTCCCACAAACTTATTCTTAAAAATAAAGTACAAAATATTTATTGAATTATTTGTTTGGCTTTGTGTATATTTATATTATGTGTATTTTTACTGTGACATATTCCTACATTTTACTCTTTTGAGTGAAATAAATGACAGTTTTTGCAAAATTAATAAAAGAATTTCGAGGCCCCCAAGCTTGTTTTTGAAAATATATTATAAAATATTGATTGAATTTAAATATTTGCTATTTGTGTATTTTTACTTTGGCAGACATAAAATATACTTTTTTTATTCAAATACAACACTCAGATGTTTAGTAGATATTTTCAGAAATGTATCTTTATTTTTAAAAACCGGCTTGGGAAGTCGCTTAATTTTTTTTAATTCTGCCAAAAATCAGGGGTTATTTTAATACCAAAAGGAACACTTTATACGTGTAACATTAAAAAAAAAAAAATAAAGCCGAAACTATGAAGAAAAGAATTTTTGCAGAAATACAAAACAAACAATTTAAGGGTCACTAAGCCGGTTGTTTATTTATTCCCCGTCCAAATTCGGATATATAATTCTTTTAGAAAATTCCGTGTAATATTTTCTATTATATTTTCGAAATTTTGTTCCTTTTGCCAAAATTTGGAAAAGGGAAGTTAAAAATGTGACGAATTCTGGCTTGAAACACGATTTTTTTAAATTCCCTTCTTCTGAATCAAAATTGAAATTCTTTTTCGAAATTCCCGTTCAATGTCTAAAATTTCCTGTTCCAAGTCAAATAATAATTTTTGTAGGGAAATTCCCTGTCCTAAAGTAATTATAATTCTAACGAGATTTCTTGTTCTAAAGTGGACTTAAAATCAAAGTTATAATTTTTAGGAATTTTTATTTAAAAAAAAAAGAATTTATAAATTTAAACAAATTCTGATTTCTAATAAGGAATTTTCAAAATGTAGCGGATGCTAACTAAGCTTCCGCTAATTTTATTTTTAAATAATAATTTTAATGATTCATCAATAAAATATTTTTAATTCAAAGTTTTAGACCTTTATATTATTTTTTATATTCAATTGAATAAATAAATTTATTAATATATTATTTTTATTAGTTTTCTTAGCCATTAAAAATTTCACTGTTCATTTAAGACGAGTAAATTAAACACAAATATATGTAAAAGTAAACAATTTGAAACTGAATTGTTTTACATAGAATGATTTTAAATTATTTCAATTTCTAAATTTAATTTTGATATTTTTAAAACTTCTGAATATCTCTTAAGATCACTCTAATTTTTTTCTACAAATAATAAGTGTTCCCATTGTTATTTATAAATTCAATTTTTAAGTTTTTTTTTTAATTTGCAGGATTTTCCAAAAGTTGTAGAAAAAATTCATTTCATTTTAAAATATATTTAAAAGTTCGGAAAAATTTCAAAAATTATTTTGAATTTGGGAAAATAAGAACCACTTCTAGATTTCTCAAGATTTTGAAACAAAAATGTAAAGTTTTTCAAGGATGCTTAAACTATTTCAAATGAAAATAATTTAACTTCTAATTTTAAAAATTGTTAATTTAAAAACAATGAATTATAAATTTTTTAATTTGTCTAGCTCAAAATACTTAAAAAAATATAATTTTGAAAATTTTTAAAGTTCAATGCTTGATTATTTAATTTAGATTATAGAAAATGTTAACGTGGATTTATATTTTTGGAATTTAATCTGAATCTTTGAATTCTATAATTTATAAAAGTTCTAAGTTTTGCCTTTCATTAAAAAATTGTCAATTGAAAAGTGTTAGTACCTTCCATTTCATACGTGTAAATTTAATTGGTTGTTTATTGTTTATTGCCTTAAATGAAAAAATGTTTAGAATAGAGTTCGATTTTTTTAAATTTCATTGACCATGAAAAATGTTTGCAACTCGGGAAAAAACCGTGAAATGACCGGGAATTTTTTCTTTAATTGGAACAGTCACCCTGAATTTAGCGAAAACTATATAAAACATATTTTGGACAGAATTAAAGAAAAAGTCTTTTTGAAGATAAAATGCTTCTTGTATTTACATAATTGGTGCTAGTTGATTCTTTTACTTTGACAAACATAAAATTCACTTCTTTCTCTCAGATACATCACTCCGATTTTTAACAGATTAAAAAAATTAGTTTTTTATTTAAAAAAAAAAAGACTTGGAGGACGCCTGAATTGTTTTTTAAAATTCTGCCAAGACTTTGAGCGATATAAAAACAAACAAATTTTAATAATTTGAATAGAATCAACATTTTATTTACCAAAGGGCAAACAAGAAAAAATTTGGTAAATTAAAAAAATTTTCAGTATGGATTTAGCGGAAACTATGAAAAATATAGTCGCTAAAGGAATGCAAACAGATATGGGTCCACCAGGAGGAGGATCTGGTTATCCCGGTGCCGCAAGTGGTGCCGGATATGTAACTGAAAAAATGTATATGTTGTTGCAATTGTATCTTCAAAACAAAGGATGGAACCCCAGTATAGAATTGCTGCAATGCTTCACCGAAATGAAAGAAGCCTCCATGATTCCGAGTCCAGCTTATCTTCAGTAAGCTATCTTCCAAAAAAGTTATTATTAATAGCAAAAAAAAATATTTAAAATTAACATTCAAGTTATAAAGTAAAAAAAATATAAGTAAAAGTTCCTCACAATTATCTGCTAATGCATAATAAAGTAATAACATATTTTTCGTGATTCGCTTGTAAAGTGTAAAATTTCATAAAAACTTAATTTGAAAAATAAAATAATTTTGTTTTTTTATCTCTAGTGGAAAATTTTATGCAAATTAGTGCGAACAACCAGAATCATTTTTACAGAAAAGTGCAAATACACACAATAAATTACCAACAAAATTGTAGGATATTAGAATTTTTTTTTATTATTTGGACATTTTTTTACAACAAAAAAACTAATTTTGTTTTTAAATTAATTCTTGTGAAATTTAGAATAACAAAAAAAAGTCAAGTAGAGTTTTTAAGTGTCGCAATAAAAGTTCTCTACTGATTTTAAAATTTGAAATCATTTTAAAATTATTTTCTTTATTTATTTTCCATATTTGTATAACACATTTTAAAAATAATTTGCCCTTTAAATTTTTATTTCACTTTGATAAAATTCAGATAACATACTTAAATTTGAGTTCAAATTTGTGGATTCATTTATTCACAAAATGATATTTTTTCAACATTAAAAAATGTATTAAACTTTAAACGCTTCATTTGGAAAAACTCCAAAATTTCTCTTAAATAATGAAGAAGGTAAAGAAAAAGATAATAAAAAATGTTCTTAAGATTCCTGGAAAATTTTTTATTAACTCTTGTGTTGAGAAATTAATTTTAAGGAAATATTTAAACAGATTTTAAAAAATTTCACAAAATTTTCATAAAAGAATTTCGAAGACTTTAAGGCACTTTTACCATTTTTTTAGAATTTGAAAATATTAAAAACAAATATAAACAAAATGACAATTTATGAAGATTCGGAAAAAATTTCGTAGTTTTCTTAAAAAGAATTTTGAAACGTTTGAAGAAAATAGCTAGTTTCTCGAGATTTCTGGCAAATTTTTGAAATTATTTTGACAAATTGATTTTTAAATAAACTTGAAAAAGATTTCAAAACATTTAAAAAGGGTTTTAAAAATACCGAAATAAATTTCGAACGTTTTAAGGCAATTTTTTTTATTTTTGAAAGATTTTTCTAAATATTTTTTGAAATTGAAATATAAGCTAAAAATCTATAAAACATTTTTAAATTTCTTCTAAGCTACAAAAAGCACTAAATAGCTTTTAAACTGTCTGGAATTTGGCCTACCATTTTTTATTAAATCCTGTTTATTGGAAAAATTTTCTTAAAAATGTTCTACATAAAATAGTTATTTGAAATTATTATCTTCTATTTAAATTTTATTTTCCCTCAAATTATAATCTGTTTAGAATTTTATACCTTTCTGGTCTCAAAAATCTTTTATGGTTGAAAATTCAACTATTTGGTTGAAAATTAATTTTTTTGCAGAAAATTTATTTTTTTTCGGGTTAACAAAATTGAACTGTTTTATAAAAAATTCGTCTCTTTTGGTGAAAACTGGATCTATTTTGATTACAAATACAACAAATACATTTCTTTAAATTTCAACAAAGAAGATTTCAGATTTATCTGAAATCTTTAAAAACCTTGTATCTTTTCAAGAATTGTACAAAAATTATATTTATATAACCATAAAAACAATTAAACATAAAAAATAAATAATTAGTAAAAAATATTATTATGCATTTAAAATATATTATACTCTCACATTATAATTTGTTTTTAAATTTGGTTGTTTTATGGACTGACAAATATTTTGGCTAAAAATTAGAATATTTGGTTGAAAATTTATATTTTCGGATATAGAAATTAAACTGTTTTGTAAAAAATTCGTCTCTTTTGGTAAACATGGGATCTGTTTTGATTATGTTTTACATTACATTACATTTTTCGTTGAAAATTCAGATTTTTGGTTTAAAAATTCAACTATTTGGTTAAAAATAAATTTTTTGGTTGAAAGTTTTATTTGTCATATCTAAAATCTTCAACTATCTTCTGTAATTTTCGCACGAATATTAGAAAAATTATATTTATATAACCATAAAGACAAAAAAAAATTAAAGTTAAAAAAAAATTATTATGTTTTATTTACATTTTATTTATCCTCAAATTGTAATTTGGTTGAAATTTTCTTTATTTCTGGACTAAAAAATCTGGTTTCATTAAAAATTCTAAATATTTTGCTAAAAACGATCTTTTTTTGTTGAAAATTTATATTTCCGGGTCTAAAATTAAAGCTGGTTTGTACAAAATTCGTTTCTTTTGAAAAAAATTGAATATTTTTTGTTGAAAATACAACTGATTGAAAATAATTATATTTTAGTTCAAATATAAGTTTCCTATTATATTTTTCGTTGATAATTCATACTTTTTGTTTGAAAATTCAATTGTTTTGTTTCTGAATGAACTTTATGTTGAAAGTTTTATTTATTACATCCAAATCTTGTTGTATTTTCTCAGGAATTTTAGAACAATTATATTTATATAACCATAAAGATGAAAAACAATCAAACTAAAAAAAATAATTATTTAAAATTTTTGTTTCATATTTAAATTTTATTTCCCCTCAAATATTATATTTCTTTCTAGACTGAAAAATCTATTTTGGTTTAAAATTTGAATATTTTGTTGAAAATAAATTTTTTGTTTGAAAATGTTTATCTTTGGTTCTAAAAGTTAAACTTTTTTGTACAAAATAAGTCTCTTTTGGAAAATATAAAATTTCGTATTACATTTTTCGTTAATAATTCATATTTTTCGTTTGAAAATTCAACTATTAGGTTTCTAAATTAACTTTTTGTTAAAAGTTTTATTTTTCATATCTAAAATATTAAAAAAACTTGTATTTTCTCAAGATTTATAGAAGAATTATACGTATAGAACTTGAAAATAAATAAATAAAAAAGTAAATAGTTATTTATAAATTGTATTTTGTATTTAAATTTATTATACTCTAAAATTATAATTTCGTTTTGGAATTTTGTTATTTCATGGATTGACAATCATTTTGGTTTAAAACTCGAATATTTGGTTGAAAATAAATTTCTTTTTTGAAAATATTTATTTTCGGTTCTAAAAATTAAACTGTTTTGTACAAAATTCGTCTTTTTTGATAAAAATTGGATCTTTTTTGGTTAATAATACAATTGGTTAAAAATTCATACTATTTTGTTGAAAATTAAATTTTGTTTGAAAGTTTTATTTCTTATACATAAAATCTTCAAAAATCAGTAGTGATTTTCTCACGCATATTAGAAAAATTAGATTTATATAACCATAAAGACAAAAAACAGTTAAACTCAAAAAAATAAACAATTATTCAAAATTTTTCTTTTATATTTGAATTTTATTTTCCCTCAAATTATAATTTGGTTGGAATTTTCTTTCTTCCTTGAGTATTAAATCCTTTTCTTTTGATATAAATTAAACTTTTTTGTACAAAATAGGTCTTTTTTGGAAACTATTTAATTTTTTTTGGTTAAAAATACAACTAGTTGAAAATTATTATGTTTTGGTTGAAATATAAATTTTGAATTACATTTTTCGTTGAAAATTCAAATTATTTGTTTAAAAATTATTCGAATTTCTAAGTTTTGAAACATATATAAATTTTAGTTAATTATCTAGTTATAGTTTTTCTTAGTGAAAAATTTAAGTATTCTGTTTAAGAGTCATGTTATGTTTGGAATTTTGTTGTTTTTTTTTTTGCTGAAAATTAATTTTTTTACTGAAGTTGTTATTCGAAATTTTGAATTAAAAAATAACAATAGAAATACTTTGAAAATTAATTTCGCCCTATTATTTGAGATGAAACTGGATTATAAATATTGTTTAGAATGATGGCTCAAAGAGTGGCTTTGGATTCGCAAGGACGACTCGTTCTGCGAGAGAATGGAAAAATAATTCTGCCCTATGAACATTTTGCAAATGCAGTAATGTTAAAACACATGAATGGTCCCCATGGAATGCATCTTGGTTTGGAAGGAACCGTGAGAGCAGTGATGGAATCTTACACAATTGGTCGAGAATGTTTCGGAATGGAGAAGGAATTCATCATCGAAGTGGTGCAAAATTGTCCGAATCCAGCTTGTCGCTTCTACAAAAATCAACTGGAACTCACTCAAAAAATAGGATCAATGGGGCCAACTTATATCCAGGACAACGAAGCGACAGCTTCTCTTCTGCGATCGTCTTTTCCTCATTCTTCGGACCTCCAGGCTGTAAGACTTCCTTTTAATAACTTATTTCAAATTATTTTTTATATATATTATAGGGTATTTTAAAAGATTTTCAGAAATTTCAAATATATTTCCAAAATTTTAAGGGTTTCGAAAATATTTAAAAGGATTTGAAATATTTTATGGTATTTTAAAAGATTAAAAATTTTTTTTTTAGAAAATATCAAGAAAATAAAAGAATTTCAGAAAAATTAGGCATATTTTAAAAATTAAAAAGAATTTTCAAGTAGTCTAAAAAAATCAAGATTATTTCAATAGATTAGAAATATTTCAGGATGTTTTAAAATAGTCTAAGAAATGTTTAACAAATATCAGTACATCAAAAGAATTTTCAAGAAGATAAAAAAAAATTAAGATTATTTCAAAAGATTTTCAATATTTAAAGGCTTTTTTAAAAGATTCTAAGAAATTTAAAATAAATATCAATAAATTAAAAGAACATTAGAAGATTTAAGGATGTTTAAAAAAAATAAAAAGAATGTTTAAGAAGATTAAAAAAAATCAAGATTATTTACAAATATTTGAACTACTTAAAGGTTTTTTTAAAGATTCTAAGAAATTTTTAATAAATAACAATAAATTAAAAGGATTCCAGAAGATTTAGAGATATTTTAAGAAATTATAAATAATTTTCAAGATGTCTAAAAAATCAAGATTATTTCAAAAGATTGTCAATATTTAAAGGTTTTTTTTAAGATTCTAAAATTTTTTGAAATAAATATCAATAAATTAAAAGAATTTTCAAGAAGATTAAACAAAATTAAGATTACTTCAGAAGATTTTCAATGTATAAAGGCTTCTTTAAAAATATTTTAAGACATTTTTAATAAATATGAATAAATAAAAAAAATTTCAGAACAATTAGGGATATTTTAAAAATTAAAAAGGATTTTGAAGAATGTTAAAAAATCAAGATTATTTCAAATTATTTTCAATGTTTTAGTGTGTTTTAAAAGATTCTAATTTTTAAAAATTAAATATCGGTAATTTAAAAGAAATCTCAAGATTTTAGGGTGCTTTTAAAAATTGCAAAGAATTTCCAGGAGATTAAGCAATTTTCAAGATGCCTAAAAAATCAAGATTATTTCAAAAGATCTGAAATATTACAGAATATTAAAAATTTTTATGAGAAATGTTGAACAAATATCAATAAATTAAAATTTGTTTAAAAAGATTTTAAGATGTTTTAAACAATTAAAAAGAATTTTCAAGAAGATAAAAAAATCAAGATTATTTCAAAAGATTTGAAATATTTAATGGTTTTTTAAAAAGATTCTAAGAAATTTCAAATAAATATCAATAAATTAAAAGAATTCTTGATGATTTAGGAATATTTAAAAAATTAAAAAGAATTTTCAAGAAGTTAAAAAAAATCAAGATTTTATTTCTAATTATTTTAAATGTTTTAGTGTGTTTTAAAAGATTCTAATTAAAAAAAATTAAATATCGGTAATTTAAAAGAAATCTCAAGATTTTAGGGTGCTTATTAAAAATATGTGTAACAAATATCAGTAAATCAAACGAAGTTTAGAAGATTCAAGGATGTTTTAACAAATTAAAAAGAATTTTCAAGAAGATAAAAAAATCAAGATTATTTCAAAAGATTTGAAATATTTAATGGTTTTTTAAAAAGATTCTAAGAAATTTCAAATAAATATCAATAAATTAAAAGAATTCTTGATGATTTAGGAATATTTAAAAAATTAAAAAGAATTTTCAAGAAATCTAAAAAATCAAGATTATTTCAAAAGATTGTCAATATTTCAAGGTTTTTTTTTTAAGATTCTAACATTTTTTGAAATAAATATCAATAAATTAAAAGAATTTTCAAGAAGATTAAACAAAATTAAGATTACTTCAGAAGGTTTTCAATGTATAAAAGCTTTTTTTGAAAATATTTTAAGACATTTTTAATACATATGATTAAATTAAAAGGATTTCAGAAGATTTGGAGATATTTTTAAAAATTAAAAAGAGTTTTCAAGAAATCTAAAAAATCAAGATTATTTCAAAAGATTGTCAATATTTCAAGGTTTTTTAAAAGATTCCAAAAATTTTTTAAAATAATTATCAATAAATTAGAAGAATTTCAGAAGAATTAGGGATATTTTAAAAATTAAAAAGGATTTTGAAGAATTTAAAAAAAATCAAGATTATTTCAAAATATTTGAAATATTTTAGTGTATTTTAAAAGATTCTAAATTTTTAAAATAAATATGACAATTTAAAGGAATTTTTAAGATTTTAGGGTATTTTTAAAAATTAAAAAGAATTTTCATGAGATTAAGCAATTTTCAAGATGCCTAAAAAAATCAAGATTATTTCAAAAGATTTGAAATATTTCAGAATATTTAAAAATGTTCTGAGAAATGTTGAACAAACATCAATAAATTAAAAGAATTTTTCAAGTTTTAAAGATGTTTTAAACAATTAAAAAGAATTTTCAAGAAGATAAAAAAATCCAGATTATTTCAAAAGATTTGAAATATTTAATTGTTTTTTAAAAAGATTCTAAGAAATTTAAAATAAATATCAATAAATAAAAAGAATTTTCAAAGATTTAGAAATGTTTTAAACAATTAAAAAGAGTTTTCTAGAAAATAAAAAAAATCAAGATTATATCAAAAGATTTGAAATATTTAATGGTTTTTTAAAAAGATTCTAAGAAATTATAAATAAATATCAATAAATTAAAAGAATTTCAGAAGATTTAGGAATATTTTAAAAATTAAACAGAATTTTCAGGAGATTAAACAAGTTTCAAACAATATAAAATGATGCAAAATACTTCAGGGTATTTAAAAATATTCTAAAAAATTATTAATAAATATTATTCAATTTGAAAAATTCGGAAGATTTAGAGATATTTTAAAAAATTAAAAACAATTTCCAAGTCGTCTAAAAAATCAAGATTATTTCAAAATTTTTGAAATATTTAAAGGTTTTGTTAAAAGATTCTAAGAAATTTTAAATAAATATCAGTAAATTTGAAGAATTTCAGACGAATTAGGGATATTTTAAAAATTAAAAAGAATTTTCAAAAAAATTAAGATTATTTCAAAATATTTGAAATATTTTAGTGTATTTTAAAAGTGTCTAAAAAATTTTAAATAAATATCGGCAATTTAAAGAAATTCTCAAGATTTTAGGGTATTTTTAAAAACTAAAAAGAATTTTCAGGAGATTAAGCAATTCAAAATATTTCAGGGTATTTTAAAATATTTGAAATTTTTTAAAAATAATTATCAATAAAGTAAAAGAATTTAAGAAGATTTAAGGATATTTTTAAAAATTGAAAAAAATGTTCAAGAAGAAAAAAAATTCAAGATTATATCAAGTGATTGGAATGATTTTAAGAAATTTAAAGAAAATTGTATAAGGTTTTACAGAATTCCGGAAGATATTGCATGATTTTAATGGTTAAATGTTATTTTAAATTTTTTTGGGATTTCAGGAAATATCAGATTTGATACAAAAATGTTTTAGAGATTTCGAAATATTTCAAATATTTTAGGGAGTTTTTTTAGAAATTCCAAGGAATTTTCAAAACTTTGAAAAGATTTGTAATATTTTTGGATTTTTTTAAAAGATTCCAAGAAATTTTCAGTTTATTTTGATATATTACAGGGATTCAAAAGAATTTGAAAGATTTTAGAGTATTTTTTAAAAATTAAAATGAATTTTCAAGAAACTACAAATATTCTAACAATTTTCTTTTATAAATTAAGTAATTTAATGGAATTTTAAAAGATTTCAGGGTATTTGTAAAAATTTAAATGAAATTTTAAGAAGTTTAAAACGATTCAAAATATTTTAGGGTATTTTAAAAGATTTCAGGAATTCTTAATAAATTTCAATAATTTGGAATTTAAAAGGATTTTCAAGATTTTAGGGTGTTTTCAAAAATTGAAAAGAATTTTTGAGAGGTTTAATAAGTTTCTAGAAAATTAAAAAGACTTGAAATATGGAATGATTTTAAAGTTTAAATGAAATTTTCGAATTTTTCCGGATTTCAGGAAACATCAGATTTGATATAAAAATGTTCCAGAGATTTCAAAATATTAAAAATATTTTAGGGTATTTTTGAGAAATTTCAAGGAATTTTCATTTTATTCTAATAAATTGAAAGGATTTCTAAGAATTTAAAACATTTTAAGGTAGTTTTAAAAATGAAAACAAATTTTCAAGAAATTGTTTTTAAATTCAATTATATTTATGGAAATTTGTTTTTCTTAGGTAAAAATTTAAGTATTATTTTGAAAAGTCATGTGTTTTCTTGAAAATTCGTTGTTTTCTTTTTTTGGCTGGAAATTAACTTTTTCATTGAAAATGTAACTATTCCATTTTTAGATGAAATTGTTTTTTTAGACGAAAATTCGTCTTTTTTGGTAGAAATTAATCTTCTTGGTTCAAACTTCATCTTTTTGGTTAAAAATTAATTTATTCCAGTGGAAAGTTCATCACTTTAGTTGAAACTTCATCACTTTGTTTAATAATGTAACTATTTTTTTAAAATTATTTTTTGTTGTTATTGAATTTTGTTTTTTAACTGAAAATTTATCTATTACATTTTTGGTTGTTTTTTATCATTTTTAGTTGAAAATTGATGTCTTTTATTGAAAATTTTTGTCTTTTTTTATAAAAATTAATTTTTTTGGTTAGATTAATTTTATTGCTAAAATTGATCTTCTTGGCTTCAAATTCAACCATATGTTTGAAATTTTTTTTTTAGGTAAAAATTGAAGTATTCTGTTGAAAAATCGATGCTTTTTTTCTGAAAAAGTTTTTACTAAAAATTAAAATTTAAGTTGAAGATTTGACTATTTTGTGAAAAATGTATTGCTTTTGTTTTGGGGGGGGGGGGGGGGTAAAAGTTAATTTTAAACGGAAAAAGTAACTACTAAATCTTTGACTGACAATTTATCATTTTTACTTGAAAATTGATGTATTTTGTTCAAGATTTGTCTTTTTTTTTATAAAAATTAATTTTCTGGGTTTGAAATAATTTTCTTGTTGCTAAAAAATCGTCTTTTTTTAGTAGAAAAGTAAATTTCTGGTTTGAAAATTCATTTTTTGGTTGAAAAGAAAATCACTTGGTTCACATTAAAAACCTTTTGCTGAAAATTGTTTGTTTGTTTCTTAAAGTTTCGTCTATTTCAGTGGAAGATTCATCATTCTAGATAAAAATTGATTACTTTGTTTGAATTTTTGTTGTTGTGTTTTGATGAAAATTAATTTTTTCAATTGAAAATTTAACTATTCCATGTTTGGTTGAAAACTGATTTTTCTTAGATGAAAATTAAACTATTTATTGGAAAATCAATCTTTTTTAGTTGAAAATTCAACTATTTGGTTGAGAATTTATGTATTTTACTTAAAAAATCGGCTACTTAGGGAAAAAATTAATCTTCTTGGTAGAAAATTCAATTAGTAATACTAGTTGGTTAAAAATTCATCTATTCTATTAAAAATGCAATATTTTAGACTTTAAACCAGCCAATTTCTTAAAAATTCCTTAAAATGTTTAAAATTCTTAGAAATCCTTCCAATTTATTAAAATTAAATGAAAATTCCTGGAAATTTCTCAAAAATACTATAAAATATATATAATATTTTAAAATATTTTGAAATCTGTGGAACATTTTTATATGAAATCTGATATTTCCTGACATCCGGAAAAATTCAAGAATTGCATTTAACCTTTAAAATCATTCCATATCTACTGAAATTCTTTAAACCTTATACAATTTTCTTTAAATTCCTTTAAATTTTGAAATTCCACGAAATTATTGAAATCGAATAAAAAAATGTTGTAATATTTTAAGATACCCTGGAATATTGTAAATCATTTCCAATTTCATGAAACTATTTTAATCTACTGAAAATTCCTTTTAATTAAAAAAAACCTTTAAAATCATGTGAATTCCATGAAATTATCGATATTTATTAAAAATTTCTTAGAATCATTTAAAATACGCTAAAATATTTCAAATCTTTTGAAATAATCTTGATTTTTTTATCTTCTTAAAAATTCTTTTTTTATTTTTAAAAATATCGTTAAATTTTCTAAACTTCTTTTATTTAATTTATATTTATTTAAAAATTTCGTCCAATCTTTTAAAACAACATAAAATATTGCAAGTCTTTTTTAATTTCTAGAAAATTTTGAAACTTCTCAAAAAATTCTTTTCAATTTTTGAAAATACCCTAAAATCTTTTTTTTTTATTTTGAAATGTTTTGAAATCTTTGGAACATTTTTGTATCAAATCTGATATTTTCTGAAATCCCGAAAAATTTGAAAATAACATTTAACCTTTAAAATCATTCAATATCTTTTCTAATTTTTTAAAACCTTACACAATTTTTTTTAAATTTCTTAAAATCATTTGAACCTTTTTAAAATATCCCTAATTCTTCTGAAACTATTTTAATTTATATATATTTATTAAAACTTTCTTAGAATATTAAAAAAAACTTTTAAATATTTCAAACATTTTGAAATAATCTTGATTTTCTTTTAAGATTCTTGAAAATTCTTTTTAATTTTTAAAATATCCCTAATTCTTCTGAAACTCTTTTAATTTATTGATATTTACTAAAAAAATTTGGAATCTTTTAAAGAAACCTTTAAATATTTCAAATCTTTTGAAATAATCTTGATTTTTTTCTCATTCTGGAAAATTCTTTTTAATTTTTAAAACATCCCTAATTCTTGTGAAATTATTTTAATTTATTGACATTTATTAAAAATTTCTTAGCATATTTTACAATATCCTGAAATATTCCAAATCTTTTGAAATAATCTGGATTTTTTTAAACTTCTTGAAAATTCTTTTTAATTTTTAAAATATTCCTCAATCTTCTGAAATTCTTTTATTTTATTTACTAAAAAAATATTAAGAATCTTTTAAAATACCCTAAAATATTTCAAATGTTTTGAAATAATCTTGATTTATTTTTAACATTCTTGAAAATTCCTTTTAATTGTTAAAAATATCTCTAAATCTTCTGAAATGCTTTTAATTTATTGATATTTATTTAAAACTTCTTAAAAATGTTTTAAATACTTTCAACTCTTTTGAAATAATTTTATTTTATTGATATTTACTAAAAAAAATTAAGAATTTTTTAAAATACCCTATAATATTTCAAATGTTTTGGAATAATCTTGATTTTTGTCAATCTTTTTGAAAACTCTTTTCAATTTTTGAGAATACCGTAAATTCTTTCAAATCTGTTGAAATTCCAATTTATTGAAATTTATTAAAAATTTCTGGAATTTTTTTAAAATACCCTAAAATATTTGGAATCTTTTTAAACTTCTTGAAAAATTTTTTCCATTTTTAAAAATACCCTAAAATCTTTTTTTTATTTTGAAATATTTTGAAATCTTTGGAACATTTTTGTATCAAATCTGATATTTTTTGAAATCCCGAAAAATTTGAAAAAAACATTTAACCTTTAAAATCATTCAGTATCTTTCGAAAATTTTTAAAACCTTACACAAGTTTTTTTTCAAATTTCTTAAAATCATTCGAACTTTTTTAAATATCCCTAATTCTTCTAAAACTATTTTAATTTATTTATATTTATTAAAACTTTCTTAGAATATTTAAAAAAACTTTTAAATATTTCAAACATTTTGAAATAATCTTGATTTTCTTTTAAGATTAAAAAATATCCCTAATTCTTCTGAAATTCTTTTAATTTATTGATATTTACTAAAAAAAATTTGGAATCTTTTAAAGAAACCTTTAAATATTTGAAATCTTTTGAAATAATCTTGATTTTTTTTTACATTTTGGAAAATTCTTTTTAATTTTTAAAACATCCCTAATTCTTCTGAAATTATTTTAATTTATTGACATTTATTAAAAATTTCTTAGAATATTTTAAAAAAACCTTTAAATATTGAAAATCTTCTGAAATAATCTTGATTTTTTTTAATCTTCTTGAAAATTCTTTTTAATAGCTTATAACATTTTTAAATCTTTAAAAATTATTTTAATTTATTGAGATTTGTTAAACATTTCTTAGAATATCTTACAATATCCTGAAATATTCCAAATCTTTTGAAATAATCTGGATTTTTGTAAACTTCTTGAAAATTCTTTTTCATTTTTAAAATATTCCTCAATCTTCTGAAATTCTTTTATTTTATTTTTATTTACTAAAAAAATATTAAGAATCTTTTGAAATACCCTAAAATATTTAAAATCTTCTGAAATAATCTTGATTTTTTTTAATCTTCTTGAAAATTCTTTTTAATAGTTTAAAACATCTTTAAATCTTTAAAAATTATTTTAATTTATTGATATTTGTTAAACATTTCTTACAATATTTTACAATATCTTGAAATATTCCAAATCCTTTGAAATAATCTGGATTTTTGTAAACTTCTTGAAAATTCTTTTTCATTTTTAAAATATTCCTCAGTCTTCTGAAATTCTTTTAATTTATTGATGTTTATTACAAATTTCTTAAAAAATATTTTCAATCACTATTAAATCTTCTGAAATTTTTTAATTTTATTTGTATTTACTAAAAAAAATATTAAAAATCTTTTAAAATACCCGAAAATATTTCAAATCTTTTGAAATAATCTTGATTTATTTTTAACATTCTTGAAAATTCCTTTTAATTTTTAAAAATATCTCCAAATCTTCCGAAATTCTTTTAATTTATTGATATTTATTCAAAATTTCTTTAAATTTTTTTAAATACTCTCAACTCTTTTGAAATAATTTTATTGATATTTACTAAAAAAAAATTAAGATTTTTTTAAAATACCCTATAATATTTCAAATGTTTTGAAATAATCTTGATTTTTGTCAATCTTCTTGGAAATTCTTTTCAATTTTTGAAAATACCCTAAATTCTTTAAAATCTTTAATAATTATATTTATTATTTTTATTATTATTTTTTATATTATATATTTTATTTATTATTTTTTTTTATATTTATTAAAATCTAATTTATTGAAATTTATTAAGAATTTCTGGAATTTTTTTTAAATACCCTAAAATATTGTTAATTTTGTCGATATCCTTGAAACTTTTGAAATCTCTTTGATAATAATATTTCAGGCATTGAGTGGACCAAATCAAAATTCACTTTTGGGAGGATCGGGAGGTGATATTTCGGAGATGCGCGGAGGCGGAAATCAAATGATTCAACGTCCGCCAAGTCGTCCATCGTTGAATATTCCTCACCGACCCGGGCCGCAAGAGAAGAAGCAAGCCAACAAGCATTACGAGTCCCTGATTCCGAATATTCCGATCTCGGAGTCACACAAGTTGAGCGACTTTCTGCGCACGAATCTGGACAACCTGGAGGGCCTCAGCGGACTTGGTCTCGGCAACTCCAACAAAGATCTCCTAGCTTTGCATAACGGTGCGTGGCCTCTGGACTCTGAGAACAATGTTCGGTCCTCGTCTACGATCTCCGAAGGTACAAAAAGACGACCTCGGGCTGTCTAGTACTTTTCTGAGATTAGAGATATCTTTTCTTTTTTTTTTCTTTCTCTTTTTTTGTCAAGACAAAAATCAAAGGGTTGGAAATAAAAATAGAGAGACTATAATTCTGATTGGGAACGGGATTTTCAAAGAGATATCTGTAATTTTGAATTAGGAGAAGAGATTTTCTGAATGAATTATTGTAGTTTTTACTTGGAAGAAGAAATTTTCGGGAAGAATTAAAATTATGATTGGAAACAGTGAATTAAAAAAAAAATACTTCTAAGAAATTTTGAACAAATATCAATAAATTAAAAGAATTTTCGAAGATTTAAAAAAAAAACCAAGATTATTTCAGAAAATTGTAAATATTTGATTAAAAAAAAAAAGATTCGAAGAAATTTTTAATAATTATCAATAAATTAAAAGAATTTTCAAGAAGATTAAAGAAATCAAGATTTTTTTCTAAATATTTGAAATATTTTAGTGTATTTTAAAAGATTCTAATTTTTTTTTAAATATCGATAATTTAAAGGAATTTTCAAGATTTTAGGGGATTTTTAAAAATTAAAAATAATTTTCAAGAGATTAAGCAAGTTTCAATGTACATGAAATGAGAAAAAATATTTAAGGGTATTGTAAA
>NC_046659.1:158401759-158405036 GCF_010883055.1 Belonocnema kinseyi
ATTACAGGTCTTTTCGAAAATCCCGTTCCAAATAAAAATTAAATTCTCTCTATTTTTATTTTCAACTCTAAATCTATTTCTTTTTAACCCAAAAGAAAAAAAATCTCTAATCTCAGAAAAATACTAGACACCACGACGTCGGTTTTCCTACCTTCGGAGATCGCAGACGAGGACCGAAAATTGTTCTCAGAGTCTCAGAGAAATCTTTTAAAATAGCCTAAAATATTTTTTATTCTTTTCGAAATCCTTGAAACTTCTTAAATCTCTTTTATTTCCTTTTAACTTAAAAAAAAACCCTAAACACTTGAGAAAAATGTTTAATTCCTTCGAATTATCGAAATTTTATCAAAATTCCTGACATATTTTAAAATACTTTTAAATATTTTTAATATTTTTAAAATTCTTGAAAATTTTTTTAAATTAAAAAATAAATAAATATTACAAATCTTTTCAAAGTTTGGAAAATTCCTTGAAATTTCTAAAATAGACCCTAAAATATTTTCAATTTTTTTTTTTAAATACATTTAAATCTTTTGAAATTCCATAAAATTATTGAAATTTATTAAAAATTAATTAGAATCTTTTAAGATACCCTGAAATATTTCAAATCATTTCAATATTCCTTGAAAATTTTTTAATCCACTGAAAATTCTTTTTAATTTTTAAAAATAATCTAAAATCTTGTGAATTCCTTTTAATTTATTAATATTTATTAAACATTTCTTAGAATCTTTTAAAGTACGCTAAAATATTGCAAATATTTTTTAATAATCTTGAACCTTGGAGTCTTGCAAAATATCCCAAAATATTTCAAATCCTTTCAAATATCTGAAAACCCGTCAAAACTTTTGAAAGCTGTTGAATTCCTTGGAGTTTTTAAACATTATTTCAAATTACATGAATATATTAAAAATTTTCTTAAAATCTTTTAAAATACTATAAAATATGTCCAATCTTTTTAAATTTCTTGAAACTTTTTAAACTTCTCAAAGATTCTTTTCAATTTTTTGAAAATATCCTAAAATCCTTTGAAATTCCAAATTATTTAAATTTATTAAGAATTTCTAGGAACCTTTTGAAATACCCTAAAATATTTTTAATTTTTTTGCAATACTTTAAACTTTTTAAATATCTTTAAAGTCCTTTTAACTTCTAAAAAGAACCTAAAATCATAAGAAAATTGTTTAATTCCTTCGAATTATCGAAATCTGTTAAAAACTCCTGGGATATATTAAAATACCCTAAAATATTAAACATTTTTATTTAAATTTATTAAAATTAACTGAAAATTCCTTGGAATCTTTTTAAATATCTCAAAATTTTTTAAAGTTTCGAAAATTCTTCAGAATTTCTAAAAAAAAATACCCTAAAATCTTTTTAAAAATTTGAAATTCCTTTAAATGATTGAAATGCATAAAAAATTCGTGGGATATTTTAAAACACCCTAAATTCTTTCAAATGCCTTGAATTTATTAAAATTAACTGAACATTTCTTGGAATCTTTTAAAATATTACAAAAATATTACAAATCTTTTCAAAATTTTGAAATTTTTAAAAAATACCCTAAAATATTTGGAATATTTTTTCTTTTAAATACATTAAAAAATTTCAAATATTTTAAATGATCTTGATTTTTGTAAATCTGCTTGAAAATTCCTTTTTAATTTTTATGAATATGCTTAAATCTTCTTAAATTCTTTTACTTTATTGATATTTATTCAAAATTTTTTAGAATATTTTAAACTACCCTGTAATCTTTAGAATCATTTTGTGTTCCTTGAAACTTTATTAATTTCCTAAAAATTCTTTTTAATTATTAAAAATAACCTAAAATCGGGACAATTCCTTTAAATTATCGATATTTATTTTAAAACTTTAAAATCTCTCAAAATACACTAAAATATTTCAAATATTTTGATATAATCATTTTTTTTTTAATTCTTGAAAATTCTTTTTAATTTTTAAAATACACCTAATTCTTCTAAAATCTTTTAACTTATTGATATTTATTTTTTTTTAATTTAGAATCTTTTGAAAAAACCTTTAAATATTTCAAATATTTTAAAACAATCTTGATTTTTTAGACATTCTTGAAACTTCTTTTTAATTTTTAAAATATCCCTAATTCTTTTGAAATTCTTTTAATTTATTGATATTTATTAAGAATTTCTTCGAAACTTTAAAAAAACCTTTAAATATTGACAATCTTTTAAAGTGATCTTGATTTTTTTAGACGTCTTGAAAATTCTTTTTAATTTTTAAAAATACCATAAAATCTTGAGAATTCCTTTAAATTGTCGATATTTAAAAAAAAATTCGAATCTTTTAAAATACACTAAAATATTTCAAATATTTAGAAAAAAATCTTGATTTCTTTAATCTTCTTGAAAATTCTTTTAATTTATTGATATTTATTAAAAATTTCTTACAATATTTTAAAATATCCTGAAATATTTCAAACATTTTCAAATAATCTTGATTTTTTTTAACATTCTTGAAACTTCTTTTTAATTTTTAAAAATATCTTTAAATCATCTGAAATTCTTTTAATTTATTCATATTTATTTTAAATTTCTTAGACTATTTTACAATACCCTTAAATATTTTTTCTCATTTCATGTACATTGAAACTTGCTTAATCTCTTGAAAATTATTTTTAATTTTTAAAAATCCCCTAAAATCTTGAGAATTCCTTTAAATTATCGATATTAAAAAAAAAATTAGAATCTTTTAAAATACACTAAAATATTTCAAATATTTAGAAATAATCTAGACTTTTTTAATCTTCTTGAAAATTCTTTTAATTTATTGATATTTATTAAAAATTTCTTACAATATTTTAAAATATCCTGAAATATTTCAAACATTTTCAAATAATCTTGATTTTTTTTAACATTCTTGAAACTTCTTTTTAATTTTTAAAAATATCTTTAAATCTTCTGAAATTCTTTTAATTTATTCATATTTATTTTAAATTTCTTAGACTATTTTACAATACCCTTAAATATTTTTTCTCATTTCATGTACATAGAAACTTGCTTAATCTCTTGAAAATTATTTTTAATTTTTAAAAATCCCCTAAAATCTTGAAAATTCCTTTAAATTATCGATATTTTAAAAAAATTAGAATCTTTTAAAATACACTAAAATATTTCAAATATTTAGAAATAATCTTGACTTTTTTAATCTTCTTGAAAATTCTTTTAATTTATTGATATTTATTAAAAATTTCTTACAATATTTTAAAATATCCTGAAATATTTCAAACATTTTCAAA
>NC_046659.1:158405136-158410155 GCF_010883055.1 Belonocnema kinseyi
AAATGGATCAAGGTTTTGAATTAGGACATGGGACAGGGAATTTTTAAAATGAATTTAAACTTTTAATTTGTTTAAGAAATTTAAATGCTAAGTTAGGACATGTGATAGGAAAACTCTAAGTTAAGACATGGACCAGGGAATTTTTAAATGAATTTAAATTCTAAATTAGGACATAAAGACAGGGAATTTTCAAATGGATTACAATTCTGCGTTAGGACATAGGGACAGGAAATTTTCCAAATAAATAAAAATTCTGATTCAGGGCATGGAAAAATTGACTGGGAATTTAATCTCCTCCCGGTCATTACTCTAGAAGTGTATCTAGAAGAATCTAGGCTTTAAAATTCGAATGGAATTTTCGTTTTAGGAGGTCAAGAAAAAATCGTGAGAGGCTTTCAGGAGATGATGAAGAACATATATAAGATGAAGACCTGCGTACGTCCTTCCATGTGCAAACCTTATGGAAAACAATCGGAGGCTCTGCAAAAAAGTAATATTTTTAATAAATAAATAAAATAAATTCCGAATTCGAATTTTTAAATTGAAAAATATGAATTTTAGCTCTCGTCGACACGATACAACTTGTACAATCACTCAGAAGTTTTTTACCACCGCCGCATATTCCAGTTTCGAGTTGGAAGAACGAGGACAAACATCGGCTGGATCACAGCAACATGCAGTACCTCCCCTCATTGTATGAATACATTTATTATTTATTTATTATTTATTATACAGGTTGGCCGCTGGACTCGGAAAAACTCCGAAATGACTGTAAATTTATTTTTTTACCGGGAACTTTACGAATTTTCAGAAAAAAAATCTGCCTAAGTTCCATTTTAATATTTTCTTTATTAATTTTCTAATTGGAAAAGGGAAATTTGTTAATGAGTTGGAAGGGAAGAAATTTGTTTAAAAACATTTTTATTAAGTTGGAAGGAATGATTATCTTTTCTCTAATTTTTGAATTGGAAAAGGGAAATTTGTTTTAAAAAATTGTTAATGAGTTGGAAGGAAGGAAATTTATTTTTTCAATTTTAGAATTGGAAAAGGTAAATTATTTTAAAACAGTTTTATTAAGTTGGAACGCAGGATTTTCTTTTCTTTAATTTTTGAATTGAAAAAGGGAAATTTGTCTCAAAAAGTTGTTAATGAGTTGGAAGGAAGGAAATTTATTTCTTCAATTTTAAAATTGGAACATGGAAATTTGTTAAAAAAAATTTTTATTGAGTTTGAAGGAAGAATTTTGTTTTCTTTAATTTTTGAATTGGAAAAAATTGAATTGAAAATTTAAAAACATTTTTATTGAGTTGGAAGGGAGGAAAGTTTTTTTTTAAATAATGAAAGTGCAGTCTTGAAGATTTAAACAATCAAAAATTAAAAACAATTGAAGTTGAAAATTTGTGATAAAAAAAAGTTTTATTCTATCAACTTTAAATATAAATAAATAATTTTTAAAATGGATCTGTACTTTTAAGTATAAGAAACTGAACAATAATTGATTTGACAAAACAATTTTAATGATTCATCAATAATATATTTTTAATTCAAAGTTTTAGGTCTTCCTTTACATTATTTTTTATATTAAATTTAATAAATAAATTTATTAATATATTATTTTTATTATTTTTTTTCATTAAAAAATATAAACGTGCGTTCAAAACTTTATAAACTATTTTCAGCTTAAAAAATAACATAATAAGATATTCGTAATTAAAGGCTTTTATTAAATTAAAAATATTTTTGAAGTCGAAATTATTCAATTTTTAACCCATTTAATTTGAAATTTTTGCTTCAGAAAAGGAATATAATTTAAGAGCATTTTGAAGAACTTTTAAACTTTTATTATTATTTGTAGAAAAAATTTGAGTAATTTTAATAGATATTTATAATTTTAGAAAATATTCAAAATTAATAAAAAACTTGAGAAGATTTTAAGTTATATAAGCCAAGTGTGTTAACTTTTTCCAGAACTTCTAAATTTATTTTTAAATTAATAGAATTTTTCCTACAATTTTTGGAAAATCCTGCAAATTAAGAAAAAATCCTTAAAATCTTGGTATCTTTTTTGATCATTTTCGAAACATCTCAAAATCTTTTTAGATTTTCTGCCACAATAATTTTTCAACATTTTAAATGATGACAATTTTTAAAAATATTCTAAATATTTTGTTTGAAATTCGTTTGAATTATTTGAAATAATTTCAAGTTTTAAATTTCATTTGAATATTTTTAAAAATTCTAAATGTCTCTTAAAATTACTTTTAATTTTTTAAACAAATAATAAGTGTTCTATTGTTATTTATTAATTCAAATTTAAGGATTTTTTATTAATTTGCAGGATTTTATAAAAGTTGTAGGAAGAATTAAATTCATTTTAAAATATATTTAAAAGTTCCGAAAAAAATTTCAAAAATGATTTTCAACTTGGAAAAATTTAAAACTACTTCGAGATTTCTCAAGACTTCGAATTAAATTTGGTAAACTTTTCAAGTATGATTAAACTATTTAAAACTAAAATAATTTAATTTCTAATTTAAGAACTGTTAAGTTAAAAACAAAAATATTTTTCAATTTTTAATGCATCTAGTTTAAAATTACTTAAAATAATATAATTTTGAAAATTTTTAAAGGTCATTTTTTGATACTTTAAATTAGAGTATTTTAACTATTATTTATTTTTAAATAATTTCAAGATAATATATTTACAACTAAAGGTTTTTATTAAATTTCAAATATATTTTAACTCTAAAATATTTTATTTTTAAGTCGTGCAATTTGAAATTTTTCGATTAAGAAAAAGAGCGGTTACTTAATATTTATAAATATCTAACTGATTATTCATAATCAGTAATTATAAATTAAATATTTAAAACTTCGAGTAAGTTTAAGGGATATTTAGAAGATTTGAAAAATTGAAAATGATTTTTTATTTTAATAAACTGATTTTGACAGAATGTTTAAACAGATTTATAACGATTTACGGCTTTTTCAAAAATGAATGTGGCAGATTTGAAGAAAAATTCTTTGTTTTGGCCAAATTAAAAAAGAAAAATTAATTTGAAAAAATGTAAAACAGCCTGTAGATGTTTCAAGATTTTAAAATAAAATTTCGTGACATCTAAAAAAATGTTAAACTATTTAAAATAAAAATAATGTGACTTTTAATTTGAACGGAGAAATTTAAATTTCTTAAAAATTGATGGCTAGGCCTGGAGTTTATCCAGAATAAGAATAATTCTCGAAAAATTTTCAAAAAAAAAAAAGTATGAATTAAAACAGGTTTGTCTTGGAAATGGGAATTTTAAAATTTAAGTAAATTCCGAGCTGGAACAGGCAATTTTTTAAAAGATTGAATTTTAAGTTGAAACGGAACATTTTCGAAAAAATTTAATTTATCAATTGAAACAGGGAATTTTACAGAAAAATTCTAATTCTTAGTTGAAACGAAAAAATGTCTAAAAGTATTAAAATTCCAGATTTGAAGAAGGAATTTTTTCAGAAGAATTTTATTTCTGAGTCGAAATGAAGAATTTTCTTAAAGAATTAAAATTCTGGACTTGAACATGGAATTTTCAATTTTTAACCAATTCTGAGCTGGAACTGGACTTATCCAGGAGAATAACGAATCTCATTGGAAAATTGAATTTTTCAAACAAAATGATTATTCTGTCCTGAAACGACGTGTTTCCGAAAAAAATTTCAATTATGAATTGAAACATATTTTCGAAAAGAATAAAAATTTCGGATTTAAAAATTCTACGCTGTAATTATAATTTAAAATTGCTTAAAATGGTACAATTTTAAATATTTTTAATTTAAACCAATTGAAAAAAAATAAAAAAATTTCAATTTGCCAGTTTGACTGCATTTAATTTAAATCGTTTAATTAAAAAGTGTTAGTATCGTCCATTCTATACGTGTAAAATATTGGTCATTTTAATATAAAATTGTTGAGTAAAACAACTTTTAAACTTCAATTTTCAAAGTTTAAATATCAAGACTTCCACTTTAAATGATTTAATTTTTTTTATTACTTAAAATGGAAAAATGTTTACAATAGTTTGATTTTTTTAATTTCATTTTTTCTTTAATTTTTAAATTGGAAAAGGGAATTGTATTTAAAAACATTTTTGTAGAATTGGAAGGAAGGATTTTCTTTTTTTTTAATTTCTGAATTGGAAAAAGAAAATTTGCTTAAAAACATTTTTAATGGATTTTAGGAAGGAAATTTATATCTTCAATTTTAGAATTGGAAAAGGGAAATTTTTTTAAAAAGATTTTTATTGAGTTGGAAAGCAAAAAATTTGTTTTTTCAATTTTTTAACTGGAAAAGGGAAATTTGTGTAAAAAATTTGTTAATCAGTTGGAAGGGAGGAAATTAATTGCTTCAATTTTAGAAGTGGAAAAGATATGTTTACAATATTAATATAATATAATAATATTGTATAAGATTGTATTCAAAAGATTAGAAATATTTCAGGATATTTTAAAATATTCTAAGAAATGTTTAACAAATATCAGTAAATCAAAAGAATTTTAGAAGATTTAAGGATGTTTTAACAGATTAAAAAGAATTTTCAAATGAAAAATGTTTAAAAACATTTTTATTGAGTTGGAAGGCAGGATATTTTTATTTTTTATTTTTGAATTGGAAAAGGAAAATTTGTCTAAAAATGCTGTTAATGAGTTGGAAGGGAGGAAATTTATTGCTTCAATTTTAGAATTGGAAAAGGGAAATTTGTTTTAAGCCATTTTTATTGAGTTGGAAACCAGAATTTTTTTTCAATTTTCTAATTGGAAAAGGGAAATTTGTCTAAAAAATTTGTTAATGAGTTGGAATGGAGGAAATTTATTGCTTTAATTTTAGAATTGGAAAAGAGAAATTTGTTTAAAAACATTTTTATTAAGTTGGAAGGAAGGATTTTCTTTTCTCTAATTTTTGAATTGGAAAAAGGGAAATTTGTTTTAAAAAGTTGTTAATGAGTTGGAAGGAAGGAAATTTATTTTTTCAATTTTAGA
>NC_046659.1:158410255-158412770 GCF_010883055.1 Belonocnema kinseyi
TGAGTTGGAAGGAAGGAAATTTATTTTTTCAATTTTAGAATTGGAAAAGGTAAATTATTTAAAAACAGTTTTATTAAGTTGGAAGGCAGGATTTTCTTTTCTCTAATTTTTGAATTGGAAAAAGGGAAATTTGTTTTAAAAAGTTGATAATGAGTTGGAAGGAAGGAAATTTATTTTTTCAATTTTAGAATTGGAAAAGGTAAATTATTTAAAAACAGTTTTATTAAGTTGGAAGGCAGGATTTTCTTTTCTTTAATTTTTGAATTGAAAAAGGAAAATTTGTCTCAAAAAGTTGTTAATGAGTTGGAAGGGAGGAAATTTGTTGCTTCAATTTTAGAATTGGAACTGGGAAATTTGTTTAAAAAAAATTTTTATTGAGTTTGAAGGAAGAATTTTGTTTTCATTAATTTTTGATTTGGAAAAGGCAAATTCGTTTTAAAACATTTTTATTGAGTTGGCAGGGAGGCAAGTTTTTTCTTTAATTTTTGAATAGCAAAAAGGAAATTTGTTAGAAAAGATTTTTAGTGAGTTGGAAGGGTGGACATTTTTTTCTTTAATTTCTAAATTGGAAAAATGAAATTTACTTGAAAACTTTTTCCTCTTTAAATAAAACGGCCACCCTGTTACAATGAAGAAACTTGATCCAGCATCATTTAGAATTAGAGCCAGGGAATAAATGGAATGCTTGAATTCTGTTGTAGGAAAGCTGGATTGGAAGAGATGTGTGAACAACGAAAACGAGATTAAGTGATATCGCTTTAATCTACGGTGTTCTTTCTAGTCAAATGAAGTCATTGAATGGAAGAACTGAAAAGGGAAAGAGAGAGAGAGAGAGAGAAGGCGATTGCTGGATTTTAGGACTTCGTAGGAGATAAAAAAACGAGACATGCGTGGACTGTGATATACATTAGAGTGGGCCGAAAACGCCGAATTTTCGAAACTGGAAACGGCATGCTTTTGAAAAAGTTACCTTTGGAGAAGCCAAATCGAGAATTAAAAAAATTCTTGAGATCGGTAAAATTATTACTCTCACGCATTAGTGTCGAAAAGTTCATTTTTTTGCAATTTTTCTATAAATCCGAAAATTGCAGCCAACTTTAGCTAAGTATAGTTCTTAATCATGAAAAATGAATATAAAATTAGAAATTTAAAAGATTGTGCCAATTGTAGATCGTAAAAAGAATTTATTGTATAACAAAAAAGTAATGGCATATTTATTTGATTTTAGTTGAAGAAATTTCAATTTTTACAAAAAAAAAAAAGAATTGATCAAAACTGAAATAACGTGTTTTCTAATTTTTAAAAATAATTAAAACATCAATACAATTTTTTTTTTCATTTATGGCATTTTGAGAAGTCAAGGGATTCAATAAATTCTGATAATTCAAGGAAATCAATTGATTCTGAAAATTTAAGGAATTACATGAAAACTTAAGGATTAAAGGAATTTTCAAAAATTAAAGGTATTATGAGACTTAAAGGAATTCTGTGAATTCGCTACATTCCTTACATTATAGAAATTCTGAGAATTCAAGAAATTCTGTGAATTCATGACATTCTAAGAATTCAAGGAATTATGAAAATTTAATGAATTTCATGAATTCAAGAAATTCTGAAGATTCAAGGAATGGTGAGAATTCAAAAACCCTGAGGATTCAAGGAATTGTGAAATTTCAAGAAATTGTCAAAAATTCAAGAAATTATGAGATTTAAAGAAATTCTGAGAATTAACTAAATTCTTTACATTATTGAAATTCTGAGAATTTAAGTAATTCTGTGGATTCACGACATTCTAAGAATTCAAGGAATTTAATGCATTTTTAGGATTCAAGGAATTCAATCAAATTTGAGAATTCAAGAAATTGTGAAAATTTAAGAATTGCAAAAAATTCAGGAGATTATCGGAATCCAGGGAATTCGTTAAATTCCTTAAATTATAGAAATTCCCAGAATTCATGACATTCTAATATTTCTAAGAAATCAATGAATTCAATAAATTAAAAAAAATGTAATGAGTTCTCAGAATTAAACAAAACAAAAAAAAAACGTAATGAATTCTAAAAATTCAAGAAATTCAACGAGTTCTGAGAATTCAAGGAAGTCAATGAATTATGAGAGAATTAAATTAATTCAATGAATTCTCAAAATTTAAGAAATTCTGAGTATTCAAGGAATTTAATGAATTCCGATAATTGAAGGAATTTTCAATGGATTCTGAGAGTTCTGGGGATTCAGAGAGTTCTAAGAATTTAAGGAATTCAACGAATTATGAGAATAAAAGGAATTGTGAACATTTAAGGGATTTTGATAATTTTCGGAATTCTGATAATTCTCTGAATTTTTTTAATTCATCAAATTCCTCAAATTATCGAAATTCTGGGGATTGAAAAAATTCCGAGAATTCGCTGCACTCCTTAAATTACACAGGCCGACAAAATTTGACAAAGGTCCGGAACCAGAGACCAGACCTAGTATACCCGAAGGTTTTTGCTGCGCTGAATCCGAATCCGACCTC
>NC_046659.1:158412870-158437877 GCF_010883055.1 Belonocnema kinseyi
AATATCTCGAAAACTGAGGGTGATGGAATTTTTCTGAGGTCAGATTCGGATTCAGTGCAGCAAAAACCTTCGGGTATAGTAGGTCTGGTCTCTGGTTCTGAGGATTCAAGGTTCATAGATTTTTAGATATTTCGAGAATTCAAGTAAAACATTTGAAATTTTGTTCAAAAACTTGTGCAATTAGTAAATTATTTTTTCCTAAAAAAAATTCTAGTTATAAAAAAATCGCCCGAATGTTTTGGCCTGATTTGGCTCTTGAATTTTCGGCATTCTGAAAATGCTTGGAATTCCACAAATCTAAGAAGTTCTGATAATTCAAGAAATTCCGAGAATGCGGGAAATTCGGAAAGTTTCAGAAATCCAAAGAATTCAAGGAGTTGAAGAAATGGAAAAAATTTCAGAAAATCAGGGACATAATTTTTTATGAATAGTTTCAACGAATTCTAAAAAAATGAATGAATTTGCTGAATTACTCAAATTCACTGAATTTCCTAAATTTTCGGCATTGTGAGAATTCATGGAGTTGAAGAAATAAAAAAGATTTTCACAAATTCCGAAAATTCAAGATATAAACCTAAACAATTTTTTTCATAAAAATCTATAATTAATGAAATTAAAAAACTGTGCTTTTAGATCATTTTCGAAAATTTCTAAGTTTAACAACCAAATTTTTGTTTAAATTTCTAATTTTATATTATTTTTTGATAGATAAAACTGCTACGTCAAAAAAATTCTCCCTAATTCTTTGGCCAACAGAAAATTTTCAAAATTTGTCTTCTCAAAAGGCAACTTTTCTACTCTACGCCTATTTTTTTTCTTCAAAAAATTCGTGTTTTTTTGGCCCACCCTGATAAACAAGGGTAGTGAACCAAACCCGAAGAAATTTGCGTCAATGTACGCTTTCGATTCGTTTGCAGGATACGATTTTGCTAGGGAAAAAATTGTATCCTGTTTGTGGTGCTCGTCGGGATTGGACGAATTTTTAAACTAAAAAATTGTAAATAATTTTGTGACATATCGTTTTTATATAGTTTTCAGTAGCAACTATTTTATACGAGATGAAATTTGCCTAGTCAATCGAATTGAAAAATCGAGGGCTTTAATATCATTTTATTACCTTTTTAACAAAAACAAAAAAAAAGTTAAACAAAAAAATGTATTCTAGTCTCACAATTATCTAGTTCGCGATCATTGAAATTGAAAGAATAAAACTAGAAATTAAAGTTTCGGTAATTTGCATTGACAAATCCAGCTCTATTTATTTATTATCTCTTGCCGTATCACGCGAGGAATTATATATTTTGGCAAAAAAAAAAAAAAGAAAAAAGAAAGAAAGAAATTCTAAGCTATTGTTATTGTTTTGTCTTTTATTTAATATGTAAGTACAATTTGGGAAGATGCAAGACGAGTTTCTAGAATTCCATAAGCTCCACAGGCAGGACTTGATTATTTCACAGATCTATAATAATAATTTTAATCTATTCATGTCAATTCCCCTAAATTGATTAGAAAGAAATGCGTAAATTACATACATTTTCCAGATAAAATCATTACGCTCTTTCCAATCCTTCTATTTTATTTTCTATTTGTGATTGTCATTTTATAGTGGAACCGAGGAATATGAAAAAAATGCAAAAATTACAAAGAAATAAATAAAACATATTAAAATAAAAATGTGGATAATAGTTGGACATTTTGCAAAGAGCGTATTGGTTTTAGATTAAAAGTACATCGTAATCACGTGATACATTGAAAAATTTGTTGAGTTTTATTATTCGCTTTTTTATAATAATAAAAGACGTTTGAATTTTTACGAATTACTTGAATACTGAAGGGTACACTCTAAATTTCAATCAGTCAAAAGTGGCTTTTTAAATCAATCATTTTAATTTATTCAACCTGTTATTTTAGCACTGATCAAATCAGTCTTTTGAAATTGTCTAACCTGTGATTTTCAGTGATTATAGAGTCAATTTGAATGATCTAAACTTTAATTTTTATTAATTAAATCCATAGTTTGTACTGATTGACGAAATCAGTCATATTAATTTATCCAATCTGTTATTTTTCAATGGTGGAAACATTCAGTTTTACTATTCAAACCTGTGATTTCAATTAAATAATTTTGGAATCATCTGAACTTTAATTTTTATTAATTAAATCAGTCATTTATATGGTCCAATCAGCAAAAAATTCATTAATCAAATCAGTCAATTTAGATCACTTAATCAGTAAATTTTTTACACTCAATAATAAATTTGATTGATCTTAGTAGTCATTTTGAATGGTATAATCAATCACTGTCATAAATTAAATCCGGGAAATGTTGAAAATTTTTTGAGGTAGAGAAAAACTGAAAAATGACAGTGAATCTTTGTATTGATCGGTAATTGTACAAATTTTTCGAAAATATTTGTCTATGTCAACTTTTTTTTAATGTTAAGTTCAATTTTTATCTTTTTCAATTATTAAATCATTCAGAATACTATGTGTAATTCTAAAATCTTTTATGAAAAGAATTTCAAAATAATATCAAATTAATAGATTCATAATAAATGCTTTTTTCAATTTTAAGCCTCATTCAAATATTGTTCCAGTCGAAAATAATTGATTTTAACCCATTAACTTTGGAAATTTTAAGTAAAAAAAAGTAATTTTGTCTTGCATTTAAAAAAATTTCAGAGTACTGAATTTAAAATACCTTATTATTTATCATTAATTTAAATTGACTTGAATTTTTATCATTTTTATTAAGTTGGAAACGAAAAAATTTTTGTTTTTAATTCTTTCTGAATTGGAAAAGGAAAATTTGTTAACAAAATGTTTGTTCAATTGGAAGGTAGGAAATTTTTTTCTTCAATTTTTGAAAAGGAAAAGGGAAGTTTGTTTGAAAACATTTTTAGTGATTTGGAAGGGAGGAAAATTTTTTCTTTAATTTTTAAAACGGAAAAGGGAAATTGATTTAAAACCGTTTTTATTGAGTTGGAAGGGAGGATTTTTTTCTTTAATATTTGAATTGAAAAAAAGAAATTTATTTAAAAACGTTTTTATTGAATTGGAAGGCAGAAAATTTTTTTCTTCAATTTTTGAATTGTAAACGGGAAATTGATTTAAAACAGTTTTAGTAAGTTGGAAGGGAGGAAATTTCATTCTTTAATTTTGAAATTGGAAAAGGAAAATTTATTTAAAAACATTTTTATTCAGCTGGAAGGAACAAATTTTTTTCTTTAATTTTTGAATTGGAAAAGGGAAATTTTTTTTCTTCAATTTTTAAATTGGAAAATTTATTTAAAAACATTTTTATTGAGTTGGAAGGAATTTTTTTTCTTTAATTTTTGAATTGGAAAAGGGAAATTTGTTTGAAAACATTTTTATTGAATTAGAAGGGAGGAAATTTATTACTTCAATTTTTGAATTGGAAAAGGAAAATTGGGTTAAGAACATTTTTAGTGAGTTGAACGGGATGGAATTTTCTTCTTTAATTTTTCTGAAATACTTATTTTTAAAATATTATAGAGTTGGAAAAGACGACATTTTTTTCTGAATTGCAAGAGGCCATTTTTCGTTTTAAATATTTTTTTCTGAATTACGAAAGGTATATTTTTTAAATTGTATTATTTTTATCAAGTTGGACGGAACTTTTGGTTGTAAATTTTTTTCTTTTTTTCAATTCAAAGAGGCCAATTTGTTCATTGTAACATTTTTACTAATTCAGTTTTTTAAATTAAAAAAAATCAGAGATAAATGATTTTTGATTAAATTAATCAGTCATAAATCGACTGATTTAAATTTAGAATGTACACGAACAAAAAATTGAATCGATATAAAATAAATCTGGAAATAGATAGTAAAGATGTAATTGTTATAAAAATTGCAGGTACAATATATTTTAACATTTAAAATGTGATAACTTCGCATTCTGCAAAGTGAAAAAACTACAGCAGCATTTGAATAAAAAATAAAAAAAAGTGTATGAGAATGTAAGTTTGTATGGAAGCGTGTTTTCATAATTCCCAAGTTTTGCTATAAAATAGCATTTCTTTCAAAGAATGCAAACTTTCTACGATTATTATATGTATGTTAAACCTATATTTATTTATTTATTTATTGCATTCTCGTTTTTTCAAAAAAGTCGTTTTATTTCTATCTTTTATACCCGCTCGAAGATTAAATTTCGGATGCATTTTTGCAATCAACCGATAAATTTCCCAACGTCTCAAATGAAAAATTAACCAAATTTTCTACGATTTTGCTAAATAAAAAAGGAAATACTCGTGAGAATTTGATGCATCCAAAAGTTAAATAAACAATTTATGCGGAATATGTTGGTTAATTCAGTACTTCGCTCTAATAGTTACATCAAGGAATACAAACCAGTCTTGTTTTCAAAGTATAAAAAGAAAAAGAACTAAGCATATCCATGACAAAACTTTGCTTACCAAAGAAATTGTGTGAACTGAGATGAGGATGTTTAAATTCCATAATTCGAGTCTCTTTATCTGTTCAAAATACGGAAGACATGACGCGAATTTTGGATAAAATCGCCAATTTCGATTTTTTATAATACTTTTTGGGTTAAAAAACTTTCGTAATTCAAAGTCACTCTAAATTTTAATCAGTCAAAAAGTTGCTTTTAATTTTAAATGATTTAATCTGTGATTTTCACTGGTTAATCAGTCAATTTGAATGATATAAATGGGAAATTTGATTGAATAAATCAGTTAATTTGACGGCTAAAACCAATGGCTTTCACTGATAAAATCAATAATATTAAACGAGTTATTCTGTGATTTTTACTGATCAATCAGTCAAATTGAACGATACAATCAGTAGCTTTCACTAATTAATTCAGTCATTTCAAGTGAATGATTCAGTAAGATTTCACTGACAAAATCAGAAAATTTTAATGATATAATTTGTGATTTTTACTGGCCAATCAGTCAATTTGAATGATGTAATCAGTAGCATTCACTAATTAAATCAGTTATTTTAAGTGACTGATTCATTTAGATCTGCTTTCTTCACTTTTGGAAGTAATAGTTTTTAATGATTAAATTAGTGATTTTTAATAGTCATTCATTCAATTTGAATGGTATAATCAGTAGATTTCACTAATTAAATCAGTAATTTTTGAAGTGACTAATTCAGTTCGATCTGCTTTTTTTCACTTTTGAAATCAATATTTTGTAATGATTAAATCAGTGATTTTTACTGGCCATTCATTCAATTCGAATATATAATCTGTAGTTTTCACTAATTAAATTAGTAATTTCAAGTGACTGATTCAGTTTAATCTGTTTCTTTCACTTTTGGATTCAATAATTTTTAATGACTGAATGATTTTTACTGATGAATCAGTCATATTTAAGTATCGAAACTTTAACTTTTGTTGATTAAATCAATTATTTTGAATGACCCAATCTATGATTTTCAATGATATAATCAGTAATATTGAATGATTTAATTTGTGATTTTAACTGGTCAAACAGTCAATGGGAATGATACAATTAGTAGATTTCACCAATTAAATCAGTAATTTTAAGCGATGTGATTTATTTTGACCGTCTTCTTTCAATTTTGGAATCAGTAGTTTTTAATGATTAAATCAGTGATTTTTACTGGTGTATCAGTCAAATTCAAGTATCGAAACTGTAACTTTGATTGATTAAATTAATTATTTTGAATGGCCCAATCAATGATTTTCACTGATGAAATCAGTAATATTAAATAATTTAATTTGTGACTTTAACTGGTCAAACAGTCAATTTGAATGATTTTAACTGATGAAATCAGTAATATTGAATAATGTAGCCTGTGACTTTCACTGGTCAATCAGTCATTTCCAGTTATCAGTGATTTTTAATAGTGTATCATTCAATTGTAATGATTGAAAAAGATTTAATAACCAAGTCATAATAACTATCAAAATGAATCATTCATTTGAAATTACTGATTCAATTAGTGAAATTTACTGATTATATCGTTTAAATTAATTGATTGACCATTAATGATGAGTGATTAGATCATTAAAAATTACTGATTTTAAAACTGAATAATTTTAAATGACTGATTTAAAAAGTCACTTTTGAATGATCAAATATATTATTAAAAATCAGTCAATGTTTCCGACCGAACCAGTCAAACGCCACTTTTGGAACCAGTCATTTTTAATGATCTAATCAAAGATTTTTACTCGTATGTCAGTCAATTTGAAATATCGAAACTGTAACTTTAACTAATTTAATCAATTATTTTGAATGACCCGATTTCATGATTTTCACCGATGAAATCAGTAGTGTTTTATGATCTAATCTGTGATTTTTACTGGTCTATCAGTCAATTTAAATGAGATAAACTATAAATTTAAATGATTTAATGATCTAATTGGTTATTTTTACGGGTCAATCAGTCAATTTGAATGACATAAGCATTAGCTTTCACTAATTAAAACAGTCATTTCAAGTGAATTATTCAGTTCGATATTTTATTTTCACTTTTCTAATCAGTCATTTTTAATTATATAATCAGTGATTTTGACTGATACATCAGTCAATTTGAATGGTCTAATCTGTAACTTTCATTGATTGAATCAATGATTTTCACCGATAAAATCTGTATTAATAAATGGCTTAATCCGTGATTTTTGCTAGTCAATCAGTCGATTTGAATGATATAATCAGTAAAGTTTCTAAATTCGAATTAGGAACTTCTGTTGCTTAAATCAGTCATTTTTAATGGACTGATCAGTAGCTTTCACTAATTAAATCAGTGAAGAAAGTGACTGATTAAAATTTAGAGTGATTGTGTCGAAAGAATTTTATGTTATATTGGAATATTTCTTTCGAATCACAGGCATGAAATGTAATATCTAAAATACTATTTGACTTGTTCAGTCTCTTCAGTCGTCGAAAGAAAATTTTTTTCTAAGAGAATGTCCAAGTTTCGCGTCTTTTTTCATCAACAGCGCTCCACTGCATTCGATTGAATGTAACTCGCATTGGATTCTAATGGATTCTAAATGTACGTAAGACAGCTAAATGCCAATCTCTGTATTGATCCACTCACTCCGTACTCATTAATCATTAATTAATTAATCAAAAAGATAATGTCCATCGATGCTGTTCACTGTATCTGTACACTATCTATTTATCTATCTAACCATCTATTTGCTATCTCGTCGTTGCTTGTCAGTATTGCTCTCCTGTATTCCCGCCTCAATTATTCAAAATAATAATAATTACAAATGTTTTTAGAACTGTGAGACGACGTCTTCTTATTTCGCTGGTCTAGTCTCGGCTTCGTTCTGAAATTCGAGAGTTTCATTGTCATTTTATCGGACAGAATTCCAACTTTTAGGCATCAAGACAGCTCTGCGGTACAAAATAAAAAAATTCACAAGTCCAATCTCACTCAAACTGAGAAAATCGAGAGAAAACTGCTTGCCCAATAAACTTTAACCCTTCGAGTACATACTGGGTCATTTATACCCTGTCACCGACTTTTACCAAAAATAGAGTTTAGACGTTGGAAAAAATTGCATTACCGTAGCCTTATAAGTATATTTCGATGCCCCGACTATAGGTTTAGACAGTTTCTGTAGCGTGCCGAGTCATCAATCGTCGTTGAAAAGCGATTGAAATCGAAGCAGGGTACAGGTGACCCATGTGTGTACTTCACGTTGAATTTACTAAAATTTCGATTTTTCGTTTTTATTAATTATAAACTTTTGTTAGTGAAAAAAGTGCCAAAAACTGTTTTTAAAGTTTGTTCAAGGGGACATGGCCAGAAATAGAGAAACCTTTTTCCGTACGCGAAATAAATATCTTTTGTTTAAGGTATGAAGTGGGACTATTTTTTTATTATTTAGGCATACTTTAAGAACATTCTCATAAACTCTTTGCTAAAAATATTAAAAATTAAAAAAGTTTTGATTTTTTCACAAAACTTCATTTTTTGTGAAAATATGTTTTTTTTTTCGCGAATTTTGTTAAGTATGTTAAAGATTTTAAATACACTTATAATAATTATAAATTACTTTAATATACTTGAAAGTATATATCTAAATTTTTGTAAGTATAAAGGTTCATTAGTTGTGAAGTTATAGACAACCAAAAAGTGCACAGGGTCAATTTGACCCAGTGTGTAGGAGAAATTCGAAAAAATAGGTGTGCACTTGAAGGGTTAATATCAGATAAAATCTTGAATAATTAAGATACGCTATTTGGGTGAAAATAATGTGCTTTTTTATATTTTGCAATAAAAAATTGATTTTTTAAACAATTTCTATTAGAAAATGGACTTGCGAAAAGAATACGAAGTTGTTTAGGTTCTTTTTTATGTGTATGCTGATGACGTATTTCGTTCCTTCTACAACTTTTAGGTCACGCAAAGTGCTTTGCGTATTTTTTCTGTTATATTTTTCAACTTTTTGGACTTTCCTCATTTATAAAAAATCGTTTTTTGTAATAAATATTAATAATTAATATATTTCATTAATATAGATAGATGCAGCTTTCTCTTATGAATCAAACGATACCAAAAACTCGTTTTTCTTAAAAATGACGCTTATGTATCTTTTTAGTTTGCACGGCAGAGCTGGCGTGCCAAAAATTATGTTTCAACGGGATTTTAAAGGGATTACGAGGAATTACCTCGAGATTGCGTGGGCAGGGTGGCGATTTCAAATTCCTGGTCGTTTCCCGGCTTTTCCCTGTTAAGTTTGATTAAAACGGTCAAATTAATATTTTCCGTTAAATGCAAACATTTATTTCAATTCATTACGTTCATTAGAAACATCCTTTAACACAGCAGAGATAAAAATTAAAAAATAAATGAATTTTAAAACAAAATACCTCAATTTTTCATTAAGAAATATCAATTATTAACTAAAAATGAAATAGTTCAACTTTCACTTGAAAAAATTGATTTTCAGAAAACAAAAAACGGATTTTCAACAACATAGTTCAATTCTCAACCTAACTGATGAATTTCCAATTAAAATGATGGATTTTCAATTAAAATGATGAATCTTCAACTGAAATAGTTGCATTTTCGACAACAACAAATTAACTTTTACTACAAAAAATAAATTGTCAATCAAACCTTAAATAATTAGATTTTAAATTACAAAAAATGATGTTCAACCAAACAAAATGAGTATTTAACTAAAACTATGGAATATTCAATTGGAATAAGTTACATTTTTAGTTTATAAAAACTACTTTCCACAAGAGGAAAAGTAACTTTCAAAAAAATAGTTACATTATGAAGCAACGTGACGAATTTTTAAATAAAATTGTAAATCTTTGACTGTAATAATTGAATTTTTAACCAGAAAAAATAATTTTCTACAAAAAAGACCAATTTTCCACAAAATACATACATTTTCAAACCAATAGTTGAAATTTCAGCCAAAAAAGGTAAATTTTCAACGAAAAATATAAGTCAAATTTTTCTTTAAAAAATATAATTTTTAACCAAAAATAAAAACCGGAATTTCAGCAAAGTAATTAAACTTTATACTGCGATCAGAAATAAACTCCTAGTTTCTAAAATAAATTCTTGGTCATTTCCCGGGTTCTAGGTAAAGTCACCACCCTGATATGATTAAAACGTATGGTAAAGAATTGCAACGAGATAGCATGAGATTACAAGCGATTGTAATGAATTGAATGGTATTAAAAGGGATTGTAAAGGAATGCATAGGATTAAAAGGGATTTTAAATTAAAGCATTGCATAGAGATAACACAGGATTCAGAGGGATTGGAAAGCCGTGCATCGACATTGCATGGGATAAAAAGGGACTGTAAAGAATTGAATGGTATAAGAAGAGATTGCATGTGATTAAAATGGATTGTTAATCATCGTCTTGAGATTGCATCAGATTAAAAGGGATCGTTAAGTAACGAATGACAGTAAAAGATATTGTAAAGAATTGAATAGTATTAAAAGAGATTGTAAAGGATTGCAGGGGATTAAAAGGGATTGTACTAAACTAAATGTTTTAAAAATAATTATAAAGGATTGCATGCAATTGAAAGGGATTGTAAAGAATTGAATAGTATAAAAAGGGATTGTAAATGATTGCATGGGATTAAAAGGGATTGTAATAAACTAAATGGTTTGAAAGTAATTAAAAAGGATTGCATGAGATTAAAAGGAATTGTAAATAATTGAATGGTATTAAAAGAGATTCTTAATAATTGATAGGTATTAAAAGGGATTGAAGAGGATTGCATGGGATTTAGAGGAATTGTAATGAACTAAAGGGTTTTAAAATAACTATAAAGAATTGCATGAGATTCAAAGGGATTGTAAAGAATTGAATGGCATTAAAAGGGAATGTTAAGAATTTATAGATATTAAAAGGGATTGTGAGGAATTGAATGGTATTAAAAGGTATTGTTAAGAATTGATAGGTATTAAAAGGGGTTGTAAAGAATTGAATGGCATAAAAAGGGATTGTAAAGGGTTGAATGGGATTAAAAGGGATTGTCATAAATTGAATGGTATTAAAGGGGACTGCAAAAGATTGCATGGGATTGAAAAGGATTTTAGTTAAATACATGGTATTAAAAAGGGCTTATGAAGAATTGCATGGGATTAAAAGGTATTTTAAAGAATCGAATGTTATAAAAAGGGATTACATGGTATTAAAAGGGATCGTCAAGAATTGCCTTACGATTTCATAGGATTAAAAGAGAGGGTAAAGAATTGCATGGTGTGAAAAGGGATTGTGAAGGATTGCAAGGGGATTGAAAGTGATTGTAAATGATTGCATGTGATTAAAAGAGATTGTAAAGAATTGAATAGTATGAAAATGGATTGCATGTGATTAAAGGGGATCGTGAACCATTGCCTTGAGACTGCATAGGATTAAAGGGGAGTGTAAAGAACTGAATAGTATAAAAAGGGATTGCATGGCATTAAAAGAGTATGTAAAGAAATTAATAAAATTAAAAGGGAATGTAATGAATTTAACGGTATTAAAATGGATTGTAAATAATTTAATTGTTTAAAAAATCATTGCATGTGATTAAAAGAGATCCTAAAGCAATGCCTTGAGATTGCAAAGGATTAAAAGGGATTGTAAAGGATTACGTGGCATTAAAAGGGATTGTAATGCATTGAATGGTATTCAAGGGTATTCTAAAAGATTGCATTGGATTAAAAGTGATTGTAAAGAATTGCTTCGACATTGTATGGGACTAAAAGGGATTATAAAGCATTACATTGAAGTTGCATGAAATTAAAAGGGATTGTAAAGGATTGCATCGAGATAGCATGGTATTAAAAAGGGATTGTGAAGCACTGCATCAACATTGTAAAAGATTACAAATGACTGCATTGTATTTAAAGGGATGGAAAAGGATTATAAGGAATTGCATCGAGATTGCATGGGATTACTTCGGGATCTCGCATCGATATTGCATGGGATTAAAAGGGATTATGAATGAAAACATCCAGATTTGAGAGGGATTATAAATCGATTTTAAAGCATTGAATCGAGATTACATGGGATTGATAGGGATTGTCAACTATTGTATCGAGATTCTATAGGATTGCGAGGGTTCGCATCGATATTATATGCAATTACGAGGGATTTTATATGATTAAAAAGTATTGGAAAACAAAACTCTAAGATTGCATGAGATTACAAGGGATTGAATGGGAATAAAAGGGAGTAAAAAGTATTTTATGTGATAACAAGGCATTGCATCACGATTGCATGGGATTAAAGGAGATTTTGAAGGATTGCATGAAGGTTACGTGGGACTATAAAGGATAGTAAATGATTTAACAGGACTGTAGTTCATTTCATGAGAATGCAAAGGATTATATGGTATTACAAGGGATTGTACGGGATTGCATGGGATTTCAGAGCGTTACTCCTCGAAATAAGCCTGCCCTCGAAATAAGTCTACTTTAAAAGAATTTTAAGCTGAGCCTTAGAAATTGGAAAATTTTAAAATAAAAAAAAATCATTCTTAAATTTAGGATACATACTTCTTGGACTTCCAGTACGAAAATATAATCATTGAGGAAGTAGTAGGCTTGACCTAAATCTCCCTCGCAAAGATAAGGTAGTTTGCTCCATGCCAGACATTTCAATCCCAAAGGTCCAAAAACTCTGTCAATTAAACTGGCGACCTGTCCTTCGATTCCAGGTCCCTTTATTGGCAAATATTCCGAGGGTTTGTGATCTCCCCGTCCTCCAACTTCAACATAGGCACTGAATGGCAAGACCAGAGCCACAATCAGTCGACCACCAACCGTTAATGATGATTTCAGTTGCCTCAATAGGGTATTTGGCTTATCACATCGGTCCAGTAAGTTAAGACACAGGATCACATTAAACGGTCCTGCGCTTTCGTGCCATTTGTCTACGTCCAACACTCTGTATGAAAGAATATATTTCTTAAATTATGCATGTATGGGGAGGTCGAAAAAGAGGTTTTTTTTAAAAAGTATTATAGCTTTTATAGCTATGTGAGCATAAGAAAACTTACCGACCGAGAAATGTGGATAAGTTACCGACAGATGGTATTACCGACAATTGGTAATGCATATCACGGTTATGCATCTGAACTCAATCGACAAGGAAGGGACTTACCTCACCGACTGAGTGGGATCTATATTTTGGTCCTTCTTTTAACTATTGAATTGAAATTCTTAAGCTTGGACGTCTTAAGGCCATGTGACGAGTGGGTCACGTGACCAGATTTCTGCCTTACCGCCATTTATTTTATTTCTCAACTTATTTTCACATGAAGCCCCACATCAAGTTGAAAATTTGGGATAATAAATAAGAAGCACTAAGAAAGATGGGTTTGGTCCTGTATTTCAATAATGATGAAAAAAGCAAAAAAAAAATTCTTTATAACAAAAAACTTTTTTCATAATTATACAAATTTAGGACCAGACCCACAATTCTTAGTGCTTTTTGTTTAGTATCCCAAATTTTCAACTTGATGTGGCGCTTCGTGTGAATATAAGTTGAGAAAGTTATAAGTTCCGTTTGTAAGTCAGATTTGCCAACGGTCGGTACTACCTACGGTCGGTAACTGAAAATTGAAACTAACCTTTTTCGGTCGGTAACTGTTCTGGTACTATCCTCGCTTTACTACTATTTTTCTTGAATAGCTTCCCTAAAAATTGTTTCTCATTTCATTTTAATTCCCGTTGTTAATGAATTACTGCACTTTAGAATCCATACTCTTTTTTGGGAAATAATCACTCAGATTTTTGTAAGAATAAAAAAAAAATTTTGCTAAAAGTTTTTTGATTGCCAAAGTAAAAAATTGATTAACAGCGGCATTTCAAATGAAATAAGATTTTTTCTGCTCAAAAGGGTTTGAAAGGCCCTACAATTTTTTTCATATCGACAAAAATGTGGGTAAGTATTTTACTAAAAATGAAACAATGGGTGTGTTCCAACGTCAAATTCTCCATTAACAACCGCCTTTAGAATAAAATTAGCAATTTTTCAAAAATGAGCATGAGAAACCCCTAAATACCTTTTTATTTTAATTCTGCAAAAATTCAGGGGAATTAATGTATTAATTGATGATCTTCAGTCAAAATTAAATTGTTGCATTTGGATTTCAGAATTTAAATTTAAGATTATAGAAAAATAGTTGTTTGTAAGAATTCTCAGTGCTTTCGGATTTTAAAACTCATTGTATATGTGGATAAGACAAAAAAAGCTTTTGGAGGGCAAGGGAATGGATTAGCTTTTAATAAATTAAAGAAAAAGTAGTCTTGAATTTTATCTTGACTCTCAATAATACAAAAGGAAAAATAGCAATCTTTTTGTATGGATAAAAGAAACAGGTCAACATGTATCTGAAAATCCTCAGGGTAAGGGTAAAAACTGATACATACAGGAAAGTTAAAGCAGTTCAAATTTAGTACCTCAGGGAATTTCAAAATAAAAATAATCCACTCTTTCGAGAAAGCAGTATACAGGGAATCTTTACAATAAATTTGGTTTATTTCTGAATTATTTTTAAAAGATAAATTGTTTTTCCAAAATTTTTAATAAGGAAATCTTTTAATCCTTCCCACACGAATGATTTTAAAAGAAAATTTCCTAAAAGGTTCAATTAGACTGGTCCAAAAATAGATTAAAAATTTTTAATTTTCAAGTTATATTGTTTATAACTATCTTCTATTAAAATAAACCTAAAAATTAGGTTTCTTTCTACATTACTGAACTTTTTCTCGACTTTTCAGGTATGATGAGATAATAATTATTTTCTATAAAAATATTTCCTTAAATTAAATGATAAAGTCACGACTCTTTCTACATTCATCAATTTCTCTTCGGCTGTTTGGTTACCCAGAAATGATAATAAAAAACATTATTAACCATGATGGTTCAAAAATTTTTTACCGACTATGATATTATCTTTTTCATAATTAACCGAGACATTACAATACTACCCAAGATATTTTCAGGAAAGGGTCAATTTAAATAATAGTCCACAATTTTATGAAATGTTTCTACTACAAATGTGAAAATTTAGATTATGAAAACTAAATTTAAAAACTGTATTGCATTATTTAAGTGATAAAAAAGAGAAATGGAACTTTTCCTCAGAATAATAAACAATAACAAGAAATTTATTATTCCATTTTTTCGAAATTTTGTTCAATTTCAATTAAAATATGGTAATTACATGTGAAAATTGAGGTCCATTATTTAGAAAGACACTTATATTTAAACGGCAAAGAATAGAAAAATAATGAATAATAAACAAAAACTGGAATTCAATTTTTTTTCTCGCAATTTTCAGCAACAAAAAAACTTGTTTTTGAAATTCCAAATAAAATATGGTGATCAAATTTGAAAATTGTAAACCATCGTTTAAACGAACCTTCAATTTAACTTATAAAAGAATAAGAAACCTTTAAGCATAATAAACAGAAATTTTAGTTCATTTTTTATTGCAATTTCGATTAAAAAACTTGTTTTTTAAATTTCAGTAAAAATACGGTAACTAAATTTGAAAATTGTATATTATTAACAAAAGAGACATTTTTCTAAAAAGTACTAAACAATCAAATGAAATGTTTAAAAATACATACAATGGGAGAGGAGAGGAGCTACAAACAAATTTTTTTTTTGAAGGGGTACCGTTATGGAAAACAGATATTTTAACCTAATAAAAATTGGTACCAAAGGAAATTCCGAATCAAGTTTTAAGGCTTTGGAGGTCCTTGAACTTTAGAGCATTCAAAAAAATGATCTCAAAGAAGATACCAAATCAAGTTTTAGACTTTGGAGGTCCTTGAAGTGTAGAGCATTTTAAAAAAATGCTCTCAAATAATATACCAAATCAAGTTTTAAGGCTTTGGAGGTCCTTGAACTTTAGAGCATTTAAAAAAATGCTCTCATAGAAGATACCAAATCAAGTTTTAAGGCTTTGGAGGTACTTGAACTTTAGAACATTTAAAAAAATGCTCTCATAGAAGATACCAAATCAAGTTTTAAGGCTTTGGAGGTACTTGAACTTTAGAGCATTTAAAAAAATTCTCTCAAAGAAGATAACAAATCAAGTTTTAGACTTTGGAGGTCCTTGAAGTGTAGAGCATTTAAAAAAATGCTCTCAAAGAAGATACGAAATCAAGTTTTAAGACTTTGGACGTTCTTGAACTTTAGACCCTAATAAAAAATGACAATGAAGAAGATACTGAGGCAAGTTTTTGGACTTTTACGTCCTTGAAGTTTAGACCCTAATGAAAAATGACAACAAAAAACATATCGAATCAAGTTTTTGTGCTTCAAAGAATCTTGATACTCGCACTTAGACTCTAATAAAAATGGGAACGAAGAAGATAACGAATTAAATTTTTAGACTTTGGAGGTCCTTGAACTTTAGACCATTTTAAAAAATGCTCTCAAAGAAGATACCAAATCAACTTTCAAGACTTGGACGTTCTTGAACTTTCGACTCTAATAAAAAATGACAACAAAGAAGATACTTTTTTTAGTCTTTGAATGCCCTAAAACTATTTTAAATTCCAGAAAAAATTAGACTTTAGATCATAATAAAAAATGTTAACAAAGAAGATATTGAATAAAGCTTTAGACTTTGGACTTCCTTCGACTTTAGACACTAGTAAAAAATTGTAAAAAAGAAGCTATAGAATCAAGTTTTTAGACTTTGGAGGTCCTTGAGTTTTATACGGAAGAAAAATAATGTTTACAAAGAAAATTGCAAATCAAGTATTTAGACTTTGGACGTCCTTGAACTTTAGAGTCTAATAACAAATGAAAAAAAAGAAGGTATCGAATTAAGTTTTTTGGGCATTGGAGGTCCAAAATTTGACAAAGAAGATATGGAATCAAGTTTTTAGACTTTGGATGTCCTTGAACTTTAGACCCTAATCAAAAATGACAACAGAGAAGATATCGAATCAAGTTTTTTGGGCTTTGAAGAATCTTGAACATTAGACCCTCATAAAAAATAGTAGAAAAGAAGTTACCGATTCAAGTTTTAAGCCTTTTCAAGTTCTGAAATTATTTTAAGTTGAAGGGATACCGTTTTTGAAAATTGAACCTTAGTCCCTAATGAAAAATTGTAACAAAGATGATACCGAATCAAGTCTTTAGACATTGGAGGTCCTCGAACTAGTTTCTAGATTTAGAAGACGAGGGCGGGATCGCGGATAAATAAGTTTCTATAAAGCGTTACGAGTTCGTCGCAATTCGCAATGCTTATTTGAAATTCCAGTGGCAATTCGAGCTTCTCGGCAGCGTCCCTTTTATTCGAAGTTGGTTCGCGCGTAAAACCATCGTAAAGTTCTACTCCAATCAATCTCACGTGGTAAACTTGTTAGGGAAGCGATAGTAATAGTGTGCCCTCTTTAGACGCGTCTAATGTCCGGAGTGAGTGAGTGGTGTCAATTAAGACCTTTTCTCGAATCACCAACTTACCTTTCAAACCCGAACAAGAACCCCTATACGTGTTTAGCAGTTTAGCTTCCTCATTTCATTTCATTAACACTTGAAGCAGAAAATGCAGATTTCAGATTTCCTCGACCAGAAATTTTAACTTCAGCCATCAACGGATCTCTTAGCAGCTCTGATTCTATTTTTTGAGGGGATTAAAGTTGTAAAAAGCCTGGAATTCTACAACCTCTATCAACAACCCTTTTAGAAATATAAAAGGAAATAAATGAGTAGAGAGAAGTCGAAAAGAAAAGATTTTTTATGTAATGGTTGAACGTTTGATCCTTAGAAGGAGGAAAAAGTTAAATAGAGTTCATATTTGGGAAGATTTGAAGAACTGGATGTAACGTTTTATGTCCACTCCGCTGGCACCTCCACAATGGAAGTTGAACACTTTCTTTAGACCGTAATAATAGGCCTTTTTTGGACACCAAGGTTTGTGAGCCGATATTTGGAAATAATAAAAGGAATTAATTCTTTTAATTAAAATTATTGTAGGTACAATATTGAATCCAATATGAAACGCTCTAATTTCTTAATATTTTAGGTCGAAATATATTGCACTGTGAATAAAATTGTTAAATTTTCATGAAAATCATTGAATTTTTAAACTAAGAAGTCGTCGAATGTTTTAGGAAACCAGTCACTTTATAACACGAAAATATGAATTTTTAAGTAAAAAGGTAATTTACAAAACGAGGAATTTTTTAGAAGGCAGTTGAATTTTTGACCAAAAAAATTGCATTTTCAATCCAAAGGTCAAATGTTCAACAAAGAAGTTGAAATCTCCACCAAAAAATCACGTTTTAACAAAAAAGTTCAATTTTCGACAAAATAATTAAATTTTTAAGCAAATATTAGAATTTATAATAAAAATAGATGAATAGGAGAGATAAAGCCTGAAATAAAAATATAATACTATTTGGAAAATTTTCAAGTCAAAAAGACAAATTGTTTAGAAGACATTTGAATTTTGAACAATATAAAGGACATTTGTAACCCAGACAGATGACTTTCTGTCAATAAAGATTAATTTTCAATCCAAACGGACGAATTTTCTATACAAAAAGACGAATGTTCCAAAAATTTCATTTTCAACAAAAAAAAAAAATAATTTGTTCACAAAATAGTAGTTGCATTTCCAACAAAATAATTAAATTTTAAATACAAAAGTTTAAGTTTGAATTAAATAGTTGAATTTTTAGCCTACGAAAATGAATTTTCAACATGAGTTAATTTCAAACTAAGAAAGATAACTTTTCTGCCAAAAAGAGGAGTTTTCAATCCAAAAGGGCGAATTTTCTATCCAAACAGACAAACGTTAACAAAATTTCATTTTCAACCGAAAAAATATAATTTTGTCAAAAAATAGTTGTATTTTAACAAAATAATTAAATTTTTAAGCAAATAGTAGAATTTTTAATAAAAAGAGAGCAAGTCTGAAATAAAAATATAACACTGTTTGGAAAATTTTCAAGCCAAGAAGACAATTTGTTTAGAAGACAGTTAAATTTTCAACAATATAAAGGATGATGACTTTCTATAAAAAAGATTAATTTTCAATCCAAAAGGACGAATTTTCTATACAAAAAAGACGAATGCTCAAAAAAATTTCATTTTCAACCAAAAAAATATAATTTCTTCACAAAACAGTTGCATTTCCAACAAAATAATTAAATTTTTAATGCAAAAGTTTAAGTTTGAATTAAATAGTTGAATTTTCAGCCTACGAAAATGAATTTTTAATAAAAGAGTTAATTTCAAACCAAGAAAGATAACTTTTCTACCAAAAAGAGGAGTTTTTAATCCAAAAGGGCGAATTTTCTATCCAAATGACGAATGTTAAAAAAATGTTCATTTTCAACCAAATAAATCTAATTTTTTCAAAACAAAATTTCAACCAAATTTTTGGCCAACAAAATAATTAACTTTTCAATGCAAAAGTTTAAGTTTGAATTAAATAGTTGAATTTTCAGCCTACGAAAATGAATTTTTAATAAAAGAGTTAATTTCAAACCAAGAAAGATAACTTTTCTGCCAAAAAGAGGAGTTTTTAATCCAAAAGGGCGAATTTTCTATCCAAATGACGAATGTTAAAAAAATGTTCATTTTCAACCAAATAAATCTAATTTTTTCAAAACAAAATTTCAACCAAATTTTTGGCCAACAAAATAATTAACTTTTCAATACAAAAGTTTAAGTTTTAACCAAAATGTTTAATTTGGAGCCTTCGGAGAAGAATTTTCTACAAAAGTGTTATTATTTTAAACCAAGAAAGATAAATTTCCCCCAAAAAAGATGAATTTTCAATCCAAAAGAACGAATTTTTATATTTAAAACAGTTAAATTTTTGATGAAAAAATATGACTTTTAAACAAAAAAGTTAAATTTTCAACAAAATAATAAAATTCTTAACTAAAAGAGATGATAAAATTTTATTTTCAAAAAATATCACAGTCCATAGAGGTTGTTCTTTGCTAACCCTGAAAACAGCTTAAAATTTTGACCTACTTTTTTGAGACTTAATATAAATAACTTTTTGCTGTACTTATTCCTTAAGTTTTTCTGGATTTTTTTGTTGTAAAATTATTTTGTTATACTTTCGAGAGCCCCAAAATAGCCCGAAATTCTGGATTGCTTACATTCAAGTCTAGTGAATATTTTATTATTGTGGGTTTGCTTTTTGGAAACTTTTTTTGTAGCTATAATTTTCTTGTAAGAAAATAAAACAGCCCAAAAATAGGTATTGGTCCCCAAAAATATGTCAAAATTGCATTATCAGTATATTAAAATATTTCTTGCATTAAATTATTTGGTGGACAAGATTAAAAATGATTGTTTGAAAGTAAATTTTTTAAAACAACATAAAGTTTAAGAAACCAAATTATGCAACGAAATTGCACAAAGTGATTTGAAAAGAATTATGTTCATTAGAAAACTAAAAAAAAAAGATTATAATCTATATTTTGGCATTATTATATTCATTCTAAATTGTAAGATTAAATGTAATACATACGTAAATTTTCTTTTTTGTAAGGCCCACCTCATAGGGGCAGAAATATCAGTCGTGTATACTTTTTCAAAAAGTTGTGCTATATTCGCCGTTATTGCACCATCACCAGCTCCCAAGTCAAGAACAGAATTCCATGGTCCCTTGTAGTTGCTAACTTCCATCAATTTTTGAAATTGCTCTCTGGAAAACACGTGCATGGATCCTCGACCCAAAAGTCTGTAACAGTAATTTAAAAATAATTAAATATGAACTCTAAATTTAAATAAGCAAAATTTTGATTGAATATAATAATCGAGCATAATTTGTCTGAAAAATCAGTCATTTCTACTAAAAAAAAAAAAAAAAAAAACATTTAAGGCCCCTGAAAATCATCGGTAGATCGGACTTATATATTGAGGTCATGCCGAAGAAGGATCTGCTCTGTTCTGTTTTTGGGCGAACCTAACGACAAAACGACAAAAACGTAGATCTTTCAGGACCCAAGTTCAGGGCAGTTTTTCGTTTTGTCGTTAGGTTCGCCAAAAAGCAGAACCGAACTCTTTTTATTAAAATAGTAGAATACTCCACTACTGTGATGATGGTGTTATTCTAAAGAAATTATGATTACAGTAGAACCTCGATTATCCGACCTTCGATTATCCGAGGCTCCGCGTTATCCGAGGCAACGGGACTCATCCAAGCACTCCGCATTAACCGAGGTGTATGCTCGGATAATACGGAGAATCATTAATAAAACAGATACTGCAGCTAAAAAAACGATTTAGCAGATTGAAACAGTGCTCTATTACCGAATTCCTTGAGCCACGTTAGTTACAATGCTTTGTACCATAAAGATAAATCCACATTCGTAAGTTGTTTATTTTTATTTGCTAAATGTTTATATTTATTTTTCTATTTAAAATACATAAACAATAGATAACTCTTCCGAATTTTTGTACTCCTTCCGTATTATCCGAGTTTTCGCTTATCCGAGGTATCTCCTCCCCACATTACCTCGGATAATCGAGGTTCTGCTGTAATTCCCAAGAATCCAAGGTTAATTCAAAAAAAAGTTTATAAAAATTTATCTTCATCGAGATCTGCCGGAATAGAAAATTAAAAGGAGCGCCTATTAAGTACCTAACCATAATTCGTCAGCGACGGTACTTTAGTACGATTACTTCGGTGCTTTTTCTCATCGAAAAGAGTTTGAGTTTTGACTGTGTTTTTGACTTTTTTTGTCATCCTTGATATAATCTTGCGATTCCTGTTGACATAAATAAGGTTAAATAGTCGTCTCTCCGAAAGAGAAACATATCCCGAAAAATAAAATTAACATACGAAAAATTACGGCATCCGAGGATAAAAAATCTTGACTTGAAAACCTTGAATTTTAATTTTTAATTTTTTAAAATCATATTTGCTTTATACATAACTTGATAACTTGATGAAGAACGATTGAAATAGGAGTGTCTTCTGAAAATGAAAGAACCCTGTTCTTGCACCCAATCGGCCAAACTTATACGTTTTTAATTTCTTCTCTTTTGTTAGAAAATTGTCTTTTTGGATTAAAAAAATTATCTTTTTGGGTGGAAAATTCATCTCTTTTGGTAGAAAAAGATTTTTAAAATATTCAAATTTCACAGATGAATTTTTAACTAAAAACAATTTTTTGCAAACCAAAAATGGAATCGTTCAATTCTCAGAAAAAAATTAATTATTGATCAACGAAAAAATTTCAAAAGAAGATTTAGATTTATAAAGACAGAGGTGACACTTAAAGAAATGAGTTTTTAGCAAAGTAAATTAAATTTTGTATTAAGAACTCAATTCTCTCTCAAATAGTTGAAATTTCTTCAAATTATTGGATTTTAAAACTAAAAAGACAATTTTTCTACAAAACAGTTCGATTTTAAAATAAAATTATAAATCTTAAACTAAAAAAAGCAGATTTTTAGAAATTAGTTTCACTTTTAACCAAGTAGATGGTTGCTCAACTAAAAAAGTTGACTCCTGCACGAAAACAGACTAATTTTCTACAAAACATATGCGAAAAAGGAAAAATGAACGAAAAAGGATAAATTTCCAACAAAATAGTTAAATTTTCAACAAAATAGATGAATTTTTAACTAAAAAAGATAAATTGTTAATAGTAATAGTTCAACTATGAACCAAATAAATGAACTTTAAAGTAAAATAATGAATTTTCAAAAAGAGAGATTAATTTTTAACAAAAAAGTTCAAGATTCAACCCAAAAGACGATTTTTCAACAAATAATAATAAAAAAACATTATAGCATGGATTTAAGCGAAAAAAACGAGAAAAATTGTTAAGTCTAAAATACGAAAGTGATTTTGAAGCATATTAAGCTATTATTCAACTGTACCGTTTTTGGCAATCAAATAGTTTAATTTTTAACTAAAAAATATACATTTTAATTCAAGAATGGACTAGGCAAGTTTTCAGTTCAAAAAATTAATATTCAACCAAAAGTGAAACGAATGTTCAACAAAATACAAAAATTTTTTCAATCACTTAGGTAAATATGCAACCAAAGAAATTAATTTTTTACTAAAATTATGAACCTTATACAAAAAAATGATCTTTCAATGGAAGAGTTAACCATTGAATCAAATAGATTAATTTCAAGCTAGTAAAAAATACATGAAATTTTAATTCAGAGAGATGAATTTTAGTCTAAAAAAAATACATTTTCTAAAAAAAAAAATGGAATAGTTAAATTTTCAGCACAAAAATTAATTTCCAACCTAAAATGAAACGCATTTTCAATAAAATAATTCATTTTTTAACCAAAGAGATGAATTTTGAACCAAAAAGAAATGAATTTTTAACACAATAGTTGTATTTTCAAGATAATAATAAAATTATCAACCGAATAGTAGAATTTTCAGCTAAAAATAGTTTCACCTCGCATTTAGGAAAAAAGAACGAGAAAAAGGGACATTTTCTTGAAAACAGGGGAATGAGTGTGAATTCTGAAATATAAAAGTTATTTTGAAACTTATTAAGTTATTATTAAACTGTATTGCCAATTTTTTTTTAATGATGCGGATTATAATGTAAAGCTTTGGACCCTTTCTTTTCTCCTCTTTTTCCTTCTCTTTTCTTATTTCCTCCTTCTCCCCCCCCCCCCCCTTTCCTCTCTCCTGTATTTCTCTTGTTCTTCACTTTTCGATTTTTTCTTTTTGGTCCTTTTTGGTCCTTCTTGGTCTCTTTAGGTCTCTTTTGGTATCTTTTCCCCTCTTTCCACTTTCCTCTTCTTGTCTCCTTGCCGACTTCTACCTAGGATCTCTCCTTCCTTCGTTTTCTTCTCATTTTTATTTATTATTCAATGGAGCTCGCGGAGGTGCTCGTTAATTGATGGCACTGACCGCGGCCGAGCAGAGTTTGAAAGGGGAAGCCCATCGCCTTATTTATATCGCGGTGGTAACCGAATCCACGATCAAAATCCCGCGTTCCGCGGCATTGATGGATCGCTGGCCGCGATGGTGACGCTCCCTGACTCTCCAAGTCAAGTATTTTCAAATGAACCGCCTTTTTCCTTCGATCGAACTGGCGTCGATCGCCGATTCCCCCCCTTATATGTTCCTGAATCCACATCTCATTGAAGGTGAACCCCCTTCTTTTAAATATGCAGCACTATATTTCATTTTTTATTATTTTCATTTAAAAAATTTCAAATGTCCCTCCACCGCCGCGGCCGTAGCCAATTTGCAATATTTATTTTGCACGTCAGGCATATCTTAAGTAGAAAGGTCCATTTCAGTCAGCCAATATTTTAATCACAAAATAGATTCTGGCTGAATAACAGTGATGGCTAAGTTACTTTTGCAAAAAAAAAACTATCGAGACGATAAATAAATTATATATATATATATAAATTTAATTTTTGTACAACTTCATTAATATCTGTTGTTATGACTCCCACTTCTCCCACTTCAATATTCTAAGGTAAATAGAACATGTTTTAGGAGACGTGGAATTTTCAACAAACAATTGAATTTTTAACTAAAAAACATCCGTTTTCACCCAAAAAATGCGAAACTCTTCTATAGAGCCGATTTTGGGGCTGACGGTGGGTGGATATTAACTCATTATAGCCCGCTCCGCTTTTGTTTGTTCACGCCTGAGTGACAACCGCAGCGTCAATTCTCGGAAGAGCTATAGAAGGGAGGGCTATTGAAGGGTTTCACTGTACTTAAATTTTTAACCAAAAAAGGTATATTAAAAAAAATGTAATAGTTCAACTTTCAGTTACATAATTAATTTTGAACAACAAAAAAAAACGAATTTTCATCAAAATAGTTAAATTTTCAACCAACGAGATGGTTTGCTAACTAAAATGATGAATTATAAACGATGTTTTAAAATGTTGACAGGTAACTAAGTTATAAGACTAATTAAATAAGACCAGTAGATTCACAAAATTGAACACCTTATTTAAAATGATGAATCGTGAACCAAAAAATAAATTTTTAACAAATGACTCCAATTTCAGTTTAAAAAAATTCATATTCAACCGAAAGAACGAATTCTAAACAAAGCAGTTGAATTTTGAACAAAACAAATCAATTTTTAACCCAAAATAGAATAGTTAAATTTTATATAAAATAATTAATTTCATACCAAATAAAATTGATTTTTAGCAAAATAGTTATATTTTCAACCAAACAGATCAATTTTCAATCAAAAAGTTTTCAACCACAAATGCATTTTCAACAAAAGAAAAACTAATTATCGACAAAATATTACATTTTTAACCAGAGAAATAAATCTATAACTAAAAAGATACAATTGTGACTAATAAGATTTACTTTTTAGAGGATTTTTTAAACCCAATTGTAAATTTTTAAATAGAGAAATTATATTCCAACCAAAACGATGAATCAGTAACCAAAATTTTAATTTTATAGAAAATGAAGTATTAACCAAATAAAGGAATTTTCAACCAAATACTTAAATTTTCAACTAAAACAGATAAATCCACAACCAAGAGTAGAAATGTTAAATTTTCGGTAAAATAATTAATGTTTAA
>NC_046659.1:158437887-158446467 GCF_010883055.1 Belonocnema kinseyi
TTTCAAAGAACTTTAACTTTAAACAAAACAAAAAAGTAATTGCTGAAAAAAATTTAATAATTGATATTGCAATCAAAAAAGATGTTAAGTTGAAAGCAAAAATAGTTAAATTAAACCAGAAAACGAGTTTTTAACAAAAGAATTGAATTTTAAAACAAGAAAAATTCTCTATTACAAAATAAAAAATTACTCACACAGATTGCCTGAAATTACAAGTCAAAATTTCGAATTTTATACAACACAGTTCAATTTTAAACCTGCAAAGATGAGTTTTCAACAAAAAAGTTCATTTTAAAACAAATATTTGAATTTTCTACCCAAATACATCCAATTTTAACAAAAAATACAAATGTTCAAAAAGCAATGATTTTTATACTTACTGTCACTGAAAAAGTATAACTACTTATAAAAACAAAAGTTAAAAAGAACTAGCTGCTACTCAAAATTGCTGAATAATGATATTTGTAGACACGAGAACCATAACTGGTTGAGATAAAAAAATTAAATTTTACAGGATCATGAAAAAAAGTTGTATTAATTGTTCAATAGTTTCTACTTAGCGTTTCTAAAATCATTATTGGGGCGTGCGTTGCATGTTGAAGGCAAAACGCAAGTAATCGACTTTGCTAATTTTAAATAACTTTCTTAGTATTTATGATACTAAACTGATGTAAAAAGACTTAGCAAAATTTTTAATTTTTGCATAGTTAATTGAACATTCAGGATCCTTTTTTTCAAGAGATTTTCGATTTCGCTATGGATTGTTCTTCCAGTTCTTAGGAACATTTACTAATTTCAGAAAATTTCCCACCTAATTAAAAAAGGGGATCTTCAGAGGTCAACAATATAAAATGTGACTTTTAGCGGAAATAGGGAAGAGGATGTGATACCCAAGAGGAAAAACGGGGTGTGAAAGAAAATCTAGGGGGTTTGCGCAAAAGATGCATTATCTCTCAAGTTTGGAGCATTGTTCAGCTTCTCGATATTCCTTCTCCTTTGCTCTCTGCGGATCTTATTTTCTTCCTCAACTGCTTCTTCGCGGCCTCAGCCTCTTTTCACTTTCTTTTTTTTTCATTTGATCTTATTGGCAGGCTCTGTCGTTGTCTCTGCGGGGCCCCACTGTCCCCGCTGCCACGTACCATCGACGAGTAAGGGCCCCCTCCTCCCACCCTTTGGAAGGGGGTCCGGGATGAACGGAGGAAGAGGCACACACGTGCGACTCACAAATCAGTCCCGCAGATCGTAGGGGCGCTGGCCCTGGTATCGGCGCGGCGGCGCGAGCGACAATTAATTCACCGCTTTTGCTCTCGCGAGCTCCTTCGGGCCCCACCGCGAACGCCATTGTGCACGTACCTACGCAATCTTTGGGCCCTTTTACCCCCCTCCTCTTTCCACTATCGAATCGAACGTCTCATTGCTTTCTTGTATTCTCTCTCCTCTTCTCTTCCTTTAAATCGAGAAACTTCGCAACTTCTTTATTTTCCTTTATTCTACTGTTTCGCGAGGGTCTTTTTTTATTTAGGCAACGCTTGTGTCCATAATTTGGACGCCAGCGACGCGCGGTCTAGCGGCTTCGTTTGCGTTTTTCCGCGAGCAAGAGAGACCATGGGCTGATCTGGAAATTAAGGGAGGACGTGTTCCGCATATGAGATCGATTTTTCGAGAGAGGGATGGAGGAGGATTATTAGAGAATTCATTTCGCGGCCGAGGGGTTTTGTATAACTGATAAGGGATATGCGAGAGATGAGATCGTCGAGGATGATTGCAAGGGACCGGGAAAAATCTTCGTTTGGTGTAATTTGGCAAGGTTTTAGGTGGTTGAGTTACACAACGAATATTCTCTTGGAAGCGTTTTTCGACCCCGGTTTTAATAATTCTTCATCGTTTTGAGACTCGAAAATCAATGTCTCCCTAGCAGTGTAGAATTCTCACAATAAATTTTAAGGCATAACGAATACACATTTTTTGTATACCACCCTAGCGAACAGTTGAAAACTCTGTTGATTTTTGTTTAACTTGTTGTGCATAACAATGAAGAATTCTTTCACTTTGTTCCGATTCTCTGCTGAGAAAATTCGCAACAGGAGATTCGTGAGAAATGTGTCTCTCGACACTTATTAGCTGCATTCTGGAAAAAATGACAAATACCTCTACACTCTACAGCATTAATACGCCATTTCTCAGATGGTATCGGTTTCGAGAAAAACTCTATCGAATCATCAATAAACGATCGAATATGAAAGTTTCTCGCTCGATTTCTCCATTTCTCAATTATATTCCATTGCGGAGAAATGAGAATGTTCCCAGTGCTTGCCAAGCACGAAATCGACTCGACCACGTCTAAAGTTCGTTTACCGCGTCGGGTGCGCGAGTGCGCTTTATTTGATTTGCATTTTACGAGCTAAATGACAGAGTATAGTTTCTCGCAACGATCGTGACCATGCGACTTCGCACCTTGTACCAAGATGGATACGGATCTTCTTCCTGCGGTTTACGAGTATTTACCATTCCAGCTTCCACCCACTCGTTATTGCAAAAGCTGCCTGCGCTCTTCACATTCACCGTTTGCACTTACTGCAGTTTCTTGGAACCCAACTTGTTCTGGCTCATAGTGGTCAAAACCAGGAATTTACTCTTCATCATTTTCTACAGGCTCTATTTCTTGTCGGACTTTGAAGTACTTGTTACGAAACTATAAAATAAACACGCGATTTTTGCTCCTTTCATTTTTAATAAAAGATCAAGACGAATATTTTTTGGTACTTGATGAATCTTGATGACTTAACTTCAGAATTAACACACACACATATAAATTATTCTTCAAAGGAGATTCACAACCTTTTTTAGAATTTTATGTTATTGCTGGTCACGCTTAACTGAATCATTGCATCTTCTTTCGGCAGTGGTTCAGTCAAGCGTGACAAGCAATAGCCCAAAATTCTAAAAAAGTTGTGAATCTCCTTTGAAACATAATTCTTTAAAATAAGAGTGCGAATTTACGACGAAAACACTAAAATTATGAAAAAGTGTTAAAAGTTTCTAAATCTGTTTAAATTCTAATGGTTTTTATTCCAAAATACTAATTTCTGATGAAACGCCAACGTAACCTAAACGTTTTCAAAAGCTATTAGTCTTTTTTGAAATGCAGAAATTTTGGAATCAAAATCTTAATTTCGGACAAAAAATATTATATTTGAATATAATGATTCCTTGTTTGAAATTGCGAATTTTTGGCGAAACACACCTAAATAACCTAAAGTTGTTGAAAACTTGTAAATATTCTTTGAAATCTAATAATTGTTTATTAAAAATACCGATAATTTCCAAAGAAAAACACTAATATAACCTAACAGAAAATTGTTCAGACTTTTAAATCTTCTTTAAAATGAAATCGTTTTTGTTTAAAGGAACAGATTTTGTATGGAAAACAATAATAGATCCAGAAAATGTTAAAATTTTTAAACCTTGTTTGGACTATAATGATTTTTGAATCTTTCATGGTAAAGATTTTGGTAAGATAAAATATTAATTAGTAAAATTTCCGAGCTTATGGGTGAAGACATTAGGTAGCCGAATTTTTATAAATGTAAATTAATAAATAATTTAGGTTAGCAGAAGAATAACGAAAAAAAAATTATTATAATAATTTTGTTTTAAATACCAATTTTTTGTGTAAAACACTAATCTGTGAGATACGTTACTATAGTCTGCAACTGTATAAAAATTTCTAAACTTGTTTAAACTATCATGATTTTTGCTACAAAACACCAATTTTTGATGTACAATGTTAACATAATCCAAAATTGCTAAAATTGCTAAAAAATTTTTGATATATAATGTTTGTAATGATCGTAAATCTCATTTCAAACCTAACGTGTTTTTCATTAATTACCGATTTCCGATGAAGAATTTTAAAATAGTCTAAAATTGTAAAAAGATAAAATAATATTTTAAAAAATTCTACGATAAATCGGTTTAAACTTTAATAGTTATTATTCAAAAATACTAATTTTTTACGAAACGACAAACTTAACCTAAAATTGTTGAAAAATTATTAATCTACTTTGAAATTTAGCAATTTTTTAATGAAGATATTAATTTCCGACGAAAAAAATTTTATTTAAATATAATGATTTTTTCTTTGAAGATGCGAATTTTAGGTGAAAAACCGAAATATCTTAAAGTTATTGAAAACTTGTTAATATTCTTTAAAATCTAATGAATTATGTATTAAAAATACCATCAATATTCAACGAAAAACACTTATAGAACCTAACAGAAAATTGTTCAAAAAATGCCAATTTTTTGTATAAAACAAAAACATATCCTGAAATTGTTCAAATTCGTGAGGCTTCTTTCAAATCTAATTTGTATTGATTAAAAATGCCAATTTTCGACGAAAAACACTGAAATAATCTGAAGTTTTTACAAGATTTTAAGTCTTGTTCAAATTATAATTATTTTCGTTTCAAAAACCCGATTTCCTGTGAAACAGGTTACTATAATCATCTTAGATGTACAATGCTAACAGAATCTAAAATTGTTCAAAGTTGTTCATTTTCTTAAAAATATAATTTTGTTTTCATTAAAAATACCAATTTCAAACGAAAAACACGATTATAATGCAAAACTTGTTAAAATATTCTAAATCTTATTCGAATTATAATAAATTCTGCATAAGGAAACGAATTATTTGTGTAAAATGCTAAGGAAACCTAAAATTATTACAAAAATATGAATCCTTCAAATTTGTTTCAACAACTATAGCTTTTAAAAAGATTTACTGAGAAAATGAACTTGCTTCTGAAAGCACATATTGAAAAGAATGCCAAGTATATACGTTTCATCATCGCATTTGTTTAATATCTTTGTTATAAACCATTAAATACATTTACTGTTAACAATTTTTCATAATTAATAACTATTTTTTAATAAAATATATGTAAGGCATTTTAAGTAAGTATTTAGCGTATTCAACAATTGTGCACTATATACTAAAGTATTAATTCACATTAATTGTTTATAGAAATTAACTTTTACATTTAAAAATTAATTATTTATGTTCCTTAAGTACAGTCGAACCTGGATTCATGTCAATTTTAGGACTGAGCGTGACATTAAATCCCGAGTCTCGAAAATATTTTGTCTCTCTCCTGTTTGTTCTTTTTCTTGTTTGTCTCTCTGTCTGTGACGCTTGAGTCAACACCACACTTCCTCCCGCAGCGCCTCTCACCTATCCCCACCGCGCGACGTCAATTCTCGGAAAAATTAAATCCAGAAACACTAAATCCAGGTTTGACTGTATATGCAAATTACTTCGGATCAATAGCGAGTGTGTTTAATCAATTTTCTTCAAGATAAAAAGACAATGTTTGCAATTCCTAACTTGGTCACTTTATCTGTTTATATATTTTTGAACACAAAATTGAATTAAGAGGAGTTGACGACCTTAAGAATTTAATTACCAACATTAAAAAAAATACTTTAAAATCCGTGATGAAATAGAGCCTTTAGATGACAATAAACAGTAAATACCGGGTTTTGACCACTGAGTGACCTCTCGACTTATGGGAAATTGTCAGGGGGGAGAGAGGGGAGTGCAGAAATAAAGCTTGAGAGAAGAGAAGAGGCTTTAGAGTTTTAATTTTTCTTTCGCGGTTGTGGTCTCGGTTTATATCGCGAGATTTTCGAACCACTCGTAAAATACCTCAAAGGGCGAGTTCATAGTGTTAAAGAGGCGCTCCGAGGACCGTTTACCTAATAATAGCAATAATATGTAAATGCGATGCGTATCAGCCGCCATCTAAAGAATCCACCCTGCTTCGAGCCTATTGTTTGCAAATCCCGTTCAACCGTGTGCCTGGTTGAGTTTGCTGCGGCGACTCTTGGTTGCTCGATTTTGTGTAGGTGTAAGTGCATGTATGTATATATATTGGCGCGAATAAAGGGAAAGGGCTTGAGCACTCCCCCTCCTCTCTTTTTGATCCTTCGAGTGATCTCCACAAAAAAAAATTAAGAAAAAAGAAGAAGTGGGTCTGCTCCTGGCCGAGGAGAGCGATACAATTTTTAATTTATTTGCGCGTTTGCTTACGCACGCAGTGAAATATTTGTAGCATGGTAAAACTTGTTTTGCTGCTATGATATTATGCTCTGTGCTGTTTCAACAAAGAGTTGGTATTTCAAGGGAGATAAAGTGTTTATTTTTATTTGAGAAATGCTCAAAGAAAAGATAGATCATTTTATAGATACTGTTTAAATTCAGAACCGTTATTATTATTATTATTGAAATGTTGTCACAGGCTTATACTGCCCAACATGTCGAAGGCATTTTTGGTTAGAGATAGATTTTTATTTGATCATTTTTTGCACGGGGCTGTCCCGGTATATATCATCAGTCACGGACGCACTTTTGTAATGCAATCAAGTGATCTGATGAAATCAGTCTGCCCAGACATATTGGACAAAGCCTGGTTTGACCCCATCATTGACGGACTGGGTTGCAGTCAAGTACACGATGGGGGGACCTACAGCTTAAGGTGGGTTCCGAACCACCAGAACTTCAGTAAAGGTACATTGAAAAATTTCTAGAGGTACCGGCTCAGGGATCAAACCCCGGACCTCTGAGGTGAAGTCCGAGTGTCTAACCAACTGAGCCACTGATTATTATTATTATTATTATTATTATTATCTAAAACCGAGGAGGTTGTGCAACCTCAATGTCAAAATAACGAATATAAAAGTTTTTATTGAGGCCCAAATTTAACATCCTCTTCGATCTTTTTAGGGCTTCAATTTCTTTCGGGCAGACATCTTCACGACACAATAGAGCCAGACTGCATGCCGCCTCGTTGGAATTCACCTCCGTAAAAAGTACATGGATAAAGGTTATGGAAGATAATGGTTCACTTGGAATCTCTTTTTATTTAAAATCGAGGCAACCGCTTGTCGAAGAAAATAAGACCCAAAAAATTGAAATCGCTATTAGCATTCTTCAAGCCCTTTGGATGCTTCGTTGATTTGTGAGCGGATAATAAAAAAATTACTTGGTGTTCGAAAAAGACAGTTATTAATGGATTAATTATCTTTCAACTTTCTGCTGTTTGAATAAACTGAAGCTAAAATTCTCTTTGAAAAGTTAACGATTTTTAAATTAAATTAAATTTACTTTCTCTCTTTGCGTCATTCAGTAAATGTATAATACATTTTTTTGTGCCTAGATAAAAGAATTGTGGCGTGTACAGTATTGTCACCCAGTCACGTGGGTTCGATGAATCGAATGACGCAGGATCTGATTGAAATTCTACTTTAAGAATTTGTCTAGTCACATTGACGACTCCACCCCTGCATTTTTAAAATTCTGACGCAAGCCCATCTCATCCTTTCATACCTTTACAAGGTCCATCTGTCATGTTCTGAAAATAATCCTTAGTCTTTTAATCTTTTCATTTCCTAATTCAATCGAACAGTATATACAAATTGCCTTAAATCAGCGTTTTATTCACAATTTTTGAAGGCACAACGCAATATTTTATAAACTGAAAAAAGAGATTACTTAAATCAAAGAAATGCTGTACTGAATAACTCCAATAAAATATTATTTTGATAGATGAAAATTTTTCTTATTTCAAGAAATACTATTTTCCAAGGAAAAAATGATTCTTGCAATATGAAAAAAATATTTAAGATCAAAAAAATATTTTAACTCTTTCATTCAAGTTATCTTTTTCCCTGATGTATCGTGTACTATCAGTACAATTTTTTAAATAAGCTATTTCAGGTTTGACATATGTATGAATTCTCTTACAGCTAGGTTTTTTGTCAATCAAATCAACCCTATCAGATTTGAAGGAAATAAAATACCTATGAATCTCTCAAAACTTGATACTCGTTTTGATAAAACTCATGACTTTCCGGTGAATTGCAAACATTTGTCTGTCATCTGTTCTGAAAACCACTTCATTCCTGACAATATCGAAATCTCCGATATAAGCGGGGGTTGGGGTATTAATATCTAGAAAATCACACCGCATGTTGCCAATGTGAATGAGGTACTATATACAGTATATCTAACGACATATACAGGTAAAGCAACAGAAAGTCAACGAAGTAACTCACGCGAAATAAAACCAAAAAAAAAAAAAAAAGAAAAAAAGAAAGAAAGAAATATGTAAGAGAGTGGAAGAGAATGAGAGTCAAAGGGTCTTTCACTCGCGATATCATCGCGCCACATTCTTCTCTCTTCTTCTCTCACTTCGACCGCGATTATACAATCGACATTGTGCGCGGACACGCGCACGCTTTCGAATATATTTTTTTACTATAAAACGTATTTATACACGAATTTATTTCAAATGCTTCAAATTCACACAATCGTTGTATCCATCTCAGGCCTTTTAAAATATCATTTAAAATTGCACTGCTTTAACTTGTAGAACTTTTATTGATTAACTCGGAAACCTTCGAAACCTGAATCATTTCAAATTTAAGGTGGCTTGGGCGCTTTTTAAAAAAATCACAGGCAGTTCTGAAAATTTGATATTATCGAAAGAAAATATACTAGATCACTTTGCAAAAAAGAAA
>NC_046659.1:158446567-158460579 GCF_010883055.1 Belonocnema kinseyi
CGTATATCAATAAAATTCAAATAAAGACTGATCGCATGATAGATAGCCCCCACAGTGCCCCCCACATTGTACGGCACCAAACGCCCAAGCCACCTTAAGTAACGTTTTAGTTAAATTTAAAAAATATCGAAGAGGCATCATTTTTTCTTCTGTGAAATAAAATAAAATAATTTCAAACTTATCACCGTAAATAAATCTACTATCTGAAAATAATTGTCTGAAACTTGCGTCATAATATCTTGAGATAAATTATTCTTCTTACTTTTATTATCAATAACAAGCATATTAAATATTAAAGTTGCAAAGAATATAAAGTAAAGCGTACATATGTGAGTGAGTACTTCACACATGTGCTTATAGATGCGAAAATTGTATGAGTTCGCCCGAAGCGACAATGTAAGAGCTCGCGCACCCTTTTGCCCGTCACCCCCCCCCCCCCTACTCATACTCCCCTGAGAAGGTTGAAGGCAGGCGGGTGTAACTTTTTTCACAAGAAGCAGGAATGGTTGCAGACGAATGGTGGAGTTGGTCGACATTGGGGGCAGGGGACGAGAGATGGAAGAGAGAGAAATACGGGGAGGGGGTCCAGGGATGGCTTTAAGGGCATCGCTGTTTGCATATTCCCTGCATTCCAAAGCTAACATTCATTTTCAATCATTATTCATCGCTCCCCTTCGACGAGTAAAAAAAATGGAGAAAATATCGCAGGAAGTAAAATCAATTCGCGATGGATGATTGTTACTTATTATTTATTCTTTTTTTCCTCCTGTGAGCATTTCATAAATATGAATTCCCAGTCCTATATGTCTGATGTAATAGTATTTACAATTTCTTGGAACTTGATTCGAATTTTTTGGTATTGATTATTGCTATTTTAAAATAAGTAGTACAATTAATGCAAATGTACAATATAGCTCAATTGACTTTGAAGTGAATTCAAGTTGAATAAAACTAAATTTCATATTGAAGTAAAATTAAGTTCACGCGCTTGATCGATTTCTCTAATCAAATACACAAAAAGTAAAACAAGTCAGTCGATTGCATACCTGGACTAATCTATTTCTAATCAAATAAAGTTTAGTGTACATTGGGTTAGAGTATAAATCGCTCATTAGAAAAATGTTACTCTCATATCCTAAAAAAAATTGTATCCTTCCTTTGTATAAATTGCCCTATTAAATAGGAAACTTACTATCATATTCCGACTCCACGCATTATCCAATATCCCTCCAACCAAAACTCCAATTCTCCCCAGAAAAATCTTATAATCTACCCCTCTCCATAATGCCCCTAAATTTTTACACCTCCCTTTCAATAAAATATCTCCCTCTATGTAACATTTAAGCCTCGTGTTTGGATTTGGCTGCCAAAGAAACTACCCAAAGAAGGGGAATCATTCTGTTCGACCAAAGGTGCAGAGCCGGCTTTAGGTCTCAGGCCGCCCTAAGCCACTTCAATTTTTTCCCTCCTACAATTTTCATTATTTGGTTTCTGCGATTGCAGAGTTGACAAAAAAGACAATACGATATAGAACAGACGTGTTCTGTCTCAATGCTGCTGTGCAGCCTCTAAAAGTTTAACGCTGTTCTGCACTTTTAATTAATATTTTTTTTCGATTGCAGAGTTAACAAAGCAAAAAAAAAAAATAGGCACAGAAATAGGCTTTTCGTATAATAATAATTTTAAAAAATCAGGCTGCCGTGCCACGTCTAAAAATTTACCGTCTTAAACGGATTTTTTGGCTTCTGGTGTAAATTCAGCACTGCAAAGGGGTTCCATTCTACTTCCTACCTGCACAGGGTCCATAGCGACCTATTCTCACCCCTGGAGAGACGCCGTGTATTTAGCATTTCCCCCACCAAAGGACGACGTCTCGTTAGCCACTCTCCCAGTTTCATCTGGTTTCATCTTTTGATTCCGCTGGTGTGAGGCGTCGGGAGGAATAGTACCCTAGTAGGTGTAGGACTCTCGGTGCGGATCTCGATGAGAAACAGTGGGGAATCGTGATGCTGAAGAGGGATGTTGAGGGGCGTGACCACTGGACCAGATTTTCAACGGTGGGGAGAGCACGCCTCTCAGTTATGTGGTGGGGCGCACTGAGGGGAGTCTAAAGCCCGGACAATTATACACGCGAGTTTGCAAATGCTATCCTTCGCGGGTGTATTTCGTAGGTGGTAGGGACGAGAGGGTGGGTGGAAGGACAAGAGGGTGGGTGGATGGACGAGCCGGCGAAGGACGGTGGGGGTGCTCTGTTATTTCGCTCGGCCGTGACTGGGAGTCTCAGAGGGGTCTGCGGGAGGGGAAGGGGTAAAGATAGAGGGGGGAAGGTAGATTCTTAAACGGGATCGTTATGCGAGTCTTTCGCTTATTCTCCTCCTCTTTCTCTTCCTCCATCCCTTTTTCCTTCTTCCTTCCTTTTCTCTTCCTCTACCATTCTCCTTACAGTAGTGCTCAAAAGTTTAAGATCATTGTTTCTTCCTTCCTTTAAGAAGAATGCTTCTTATCTAGTACGAAAATAATCTTATTGAAACATTTTAATTAGCTAATAATTTTCGATTATCAAATTTCTGACAACTTTGTTTCAGGAAATATTCGAGTTCTCCTTCCTCTTCTTTTTATCATCCATTCTTTTTGTAGTAGTGTTTAAAAGTTTGGATCATTTTTCCTTCCTCCCTTGACAAAGAATGCTTCTTATTATCATCCAGTACGAAAATAATTCTATTGAAATTTTGCATCTAGCCCATACTTTCCGAACATTTATGTCATCTCCTTTTCAAAAGATTATTATGACACATGTGATTACAATTAAAAGCGATTTCGTTGCAACTTTTTATCCAGAAATGTAAGAGTATATTAATAATGATAATTTTTTACTGAAAAGAACGCAAAATCCCAGAAAAAGGAATAATTGAATGAAAATAAAATCAAATCTTTTCAATCGAATAAAAATGCCATGCAACCTTAGAAATTCGATAGACTTAATGATGTTTTTTACAGATGGATCTAAAAATTAGAAAGAAATGATTTTTGTCGGCTTGAAGTTTTTATTTAAGGGTTCACTCAGAAAAATGTGTGTTTGCATCAAACAAAAAAATTGGCTTGAATTCATATAATTAAAGGAACAAATTTTTTGCTTTAATTAAAAAAAGGTTTTTAATTTTAAGAAATGGAAAATATGTCCCTTATTGATTGAAATGAATAATTTGTTTAGTACAATTTATTTGATTTAAACTGACTTTTATTAAACATTGCATTTGTTTAAAACCTATTTATTTGAATTAATGAAAATATCTATTTCACTCAAACAAAAAATACAATGCAAAGCAGTGTCACAAAGTGCAGGACTCTCTATGGTCCTAACCTTAAGATAGTTGTCGTGCCAAATGTGAGATATCTGAAAAAATAGTTTTCCTATGATTTTAAGAATAAAAAAACATTTTTTCTGAAAAATGTTAAAAATCACAACATAAAAACATTAATTTTAACTATGTTTTGCGAAACTAAATTTTTTCTGGCCGTCGCTTCTTACTAATTTTTGAAAAATGATTGCATTTCAATAAATGACGGATTTTATTCCGGCAAAACATTCCCTATAACTCTACTGTGTCCAACATTAAAGATAACTAAATAAGATTAAAATATAATTATTTAAAAAATTTTTCTTCCAAAAAATTGTTTTAATGATTTAGAGCAATAGAAGAAGCCATAGCAGCCATAGCAAAATTTACTTTCAAAATTGGAAACAGTAGAGCTTTAGAAAATCTTTTCCTGGAAAAAATAAGCCGTCATTTATTAAAATGTAATTGTTTTTCAAACATAGATAAAAAGCGATGGCCAAAGATAAAATCAATTGCAAAAACATGGTTAAAATCAATGTTTTTTTGTTGTTTGAATTTTACCATTTTTCAGAAAAAATGTTTTTTATTTGGAAAGACATTAGTTATAATATTTTAATTTTTAAAATCATAGAAAAACTATTTTTTTTTCAAATATCTGGCTTGCGACACGACAACTACCTTAAATCTAAATTAATTGCTCCTTTGATTGATTTGATGGCATTGGTGTTTTGTTGTTGTGCGATTCTAAAGATTCTGATTAACTATAAAACTACAAATTAATTGAAAAATGGCCGCAATATCTCTAATGTTCGTACCAAATGAATTTTTGGGCTTCATCTTGTCCAACTTTGCTTAATTTCTAATTATTCTAATTTACAATTTTTCAATTCAGAAATGAGAAGTTCAATCAAAAATTAACCAGAATTAAATATTCGGATTGAATACATGTTCCTGCTTTATATATATATATAACGATAATTATTATTAACAATAAATATATAATCCAGCTTCTATGTTATTTCTATAAAGAATGCTTAAATTTTAGGTTGAGTGTCAAAAAAAAAGATTTAATTTCAGTTTAACAAAATCTATAATGAATTTAAAAATATACATTTAAAGTAAACAAAAACTTTCCTTAATTTAAACAAGACATTTATTTGACCCAAATAAATAAGGACAAAGAAAAAAAATTCTTTGAATGAAACAACTATTTGTTTTATCCTATATATATTTGTTTAATTTTTAATAAATCTTTTTAGGTCAAAATTCAACTATTTGGTTGAAAAGTCATGTATTTAGTTGAAAATCCGCCTTTGATAGAAAATATTTTTGTTGTTGAAAATTCATCGTTGCAGTATGAAAATTCAGCTATTTTGTGGAATAACTGTTTTGTGAGAAGCTTCATTATTTTGTTGAAAATTCAACCTTTTTGGTAAAGTCATATTTTTTGCGAAGATTTAACTTTACGAAAGAAATTAAACTGAAAGTATTGAAAGAACCTAAGCTTTTTTCAGATAAAGGAGAAGACAAAAAAGAATTCTAAATCCAAAACTGTACAACTTATCGTTCATCTTTATTATTGCAAGTTAAATGTTTATTTTTTCAAAAAATGGTTTTCAAGAATGAAAAAAACTACTTAAAGCGCTATCGAAAATGTGGTGAAAATATTTTGTATTGGTTTTAACAGATTTATGATTTATCGAAATTGAGAGGGGAAAAATATTTATAAAAATAAAGGAACTATTAAAAAATTAAAATATGTATAATAATTTTTATTATATATACAAAAATAAGACAAACGTACATTATTTTTACAACCAATATATATATTAAAGAAATAATTTGTTCGATGCAAACATTTTTCTCAGTGTTAAATCTTGTATTACAAATGTGAAGTAGTCCCACCTATTCAATCAAAGTGAAAATTTTTATACCGTAGAATTTGGGATGAGAATACAAAATTATATCATATTTCTGTAGATCACACATTCTTTAACCCGCTCCCTACCGGGTTTTTCATATTGTTAGAAAACCCGAACAGGGTTACCTGTAAAATATCTTGGAATTTAAAGAATTAAACTATTGGAAAATACTAAAAGGCAGGAAATAAAATATATAATTAAAAATATTGTTGGGGGATGCGGTAAATTTTTGAAGATTACTGTACGCTTTTTCCTCCCGTCCTCTTCTGGAGCCCCCTTCTCTTCAACTGAAAAGGGATGATGAGAAGGGGAAGAAGAGCTCTATCTGTCTCTCCATCCATTTTCAGCTCACACGATGGATGCATTCCTCAGCGTATGTGCATCGGAATGAGTTTGTGTGGAGGCGGTCAACATCACCTATCGCGACTCGAAAACCATCGTGAGGATGGAATTGCGATGCGCCTCGCCCCTGAACAATGTATCTCACGTATTTTTCCCTCTTGCCGCTTTTCTTTGGTTATATCGAGCAGAGGGATTTTACATTTGCGCGGGAGAAAAGTCGCCGGTAGTAGTAAGACCGTTTATGGTCAGACGAGCGTGCACGAAGGGAGTTAGTGCGGCAATTTTTCAAGCTGAGGGCTTTTTCGGGATTTTAAAAACGATTAGGGGAGATTGTGGATGTTGAGGTTTTGTGGGATGAAGGCGAGATGAGGTGCTGGTTTAGGAAATTTCAAAGCGGTTTCTGGATTTGGATTTAAAGTTAGATTATGGAGCGGGGGGGGGGGGGGGGGGGGGGGGCAGAATTTGATTAGGGACTTATTTTCAACATCAGACTAAATTAGACTTTATTTCCTACAATTTTATAACAACAGACAATTACGGAACTGAATCTGAGAACAAAGACCCATCCTCAAATTGTCACCTCTTTTTATTCTCCTCAGAATACACGGTGGCAATCGGTAAGAACCATTGAAGCGAGGTATTTTCAGAAAAATATAATGGAAAGCTAACAAGTGATTCCTGTGACTCCTTCCCTTCAATGCTCCAATTACGATTCGTCCCGACCGATCAAATAGATTCAGGAGGCAAGAAACGCCGAGAAGACAAGTGTAGAAAGCTCAAGTCGTTCCCTTGGAAAACAAGTAATTTCTGCGACATAACTTCTTTTTTCCCCATTGAATCCTTTAATTACAATTCGTCCCGTGCAACTGGCGGTTACCTTCGAGATCAAGAAGAGAATATATAGCTCTATCTGTGAATTCTTCGCGAGTCTATACTCCATTTCCCGCACCGGCAGTTTTAATGTCGATGCTGATGCATCTTGAGGCACGAATAAGTACGATAAACAAGTGAAGCAGTATAGGATGACAGAAAAAAAAAAAAAAAAAAAAAAAAAATTGCCAACTATATCCTTTTTCCACTGTGCAATGTTGTATTGCCAGTCTGTATAGGGAACACCCCACGAATTATATATGCAAGACGAAGGCGAATGCAGGGTCCACATTGTGGACACATAAATCGAACAATATGAGTCCAGTGAGCCAATCAGAGAGGCTTTTAGTGCTCGATAAAAACTTGCCGCTTCGCGATCTCTCGCTTCCATCCCTTCCATTATGCGACGCCCCTTCGACCCCCGCCCCCTTTGACATCTCTTTTTATCTTTTTCTCTTATTCCATTCTCTTTCTCTCTCTTTCTGTTTTCCTGTTTGTATATATGTATGCGAGGATATAGGAAGAAATTTATACGTGTGCACAAGATTCACATGCTGTACGTGCACAGCAGATATGCATTGCATCGTTGCTATCAAGCACGTAAAGAGACACTCTTTCTGTTTTCAGCTGTAATAACTGCTTGCTATAAATTTTTTGCTAGGAAATTTTATGTAAAAAGTAATGCTGCAGTTGAATTTGAAATCCTGTTGACGTAAATGGAGGTTTTGAATTTTACGGGGATCATCGATGAAAGAATAAATGTCAATTAGTTAATACATATTTTATGTATTTATATTTTAAGCAACACAGACTTTTCCTCGTCTCTTCCTATTTTTAAATTTACTTTATTCCGGAAATGTTTTAAAATAAAGATTTGCGGTAGAAACTCACCGCCAAGTACATTAACAAAACAAAAAATACCAGAAATATATTTTCTTGAAAGAACTATGGGGTTTCAACTTTTATTGGCTAAAGGGCGCAATTCTAACCGTTCTCAATAAAACTGTGTGATAAAAAATCACTAAAGCTAAGATATAGAAAAACTATTTTACTTTGGGGATTCGTACGATGAAAAATAAAAGAAAAAATCATTATCGCAGAAATCATATTGCTCAATCCTCGTCCATTATTCATAATTTCCATTAAATTTTTTTCCTAGAAGATTAGGTAGCATTGACTCCATTGTGGTCGATTATAAGGGGGTGAAAAAGGTAGACATCGATCGGCCAACCCGTCGATAACTTCTCTCTTGTTTTCCGCTTTCCCCACTGACCACCCCCAGGTTTTCTATTTTCTGTCGCAGCCGGCTCTCTTGATTGGCCAGCTCCCTTGGTCAGTAATTATCATTGTGTCGCGTTTGCGCGGCAAGCCCCTTTAGTTTCAGGGAGTTTCCTCAATTGGCAATCCTCTCGTAATTAATCTAGTGCGCAGACGCCAATTCTCGCCGTAGGAAAAGCTTAACCGACCACCCCCTGAAATTCGTTCTAGTGTCTCTGTGACCAGTAATTAAGAGAGGGCGGTGGCCGGAAGTTCAATTGCACAACCCCTTCGCCTCGCTGATGTGAAACAATGAGCCTGCGCTCTTATTATTAGTTTCCGTAATCGATACCCATCAGTGATTGGTTCTTTCTAGAAGAGTTCTTGAGATTTTCAATTTTCTGGGATTAATAAAGGGTGCCTGGTTAGCGGATTTAAGAGGGGTTTCCAATCTTGGAAGTTATATTAGATATTTCATTTTGTGTGAATTACTAATCGATAATTCATAGAGATGAAATTTTAATCACAATTTTATGATAAAAAAGTTCAATATTGCAAAGAAAAAGTGGGCCTTTAATCACTAATTTCCTGGAGGCATTAACTAGAGTTAAGAAGGAGTTGAAAGTTATAATTAAAGAAAATCTACTGGTCATGATTTTCAGCTACTGCCTCCTTACATCAGGGTTGATACAACACATGGAAGACCTGGAAAAGTCATGAAATTTTTAAAAAGTGTTTAGTAGTAAACCGGGAAAAATCATGAAATAAAAAAAAATACTAGAAAACATGGAATATTGAAAAAATTACTAGAACTTTTTTAATCGTGTCTATTTCAAAGTTTTAATAATTTATTATTTTATAGCGAAGAACTGGAAGATGTTAAAGAAGAAATTCGTTAACTGGTTAAATTTCGATAAATTTTAATACAGCCAATTTTATTAGTTCTTGCGATCTAAAAGTTTTATTTTAACTTTGTTAAGAAGTTCAGAGTTGTTTTAGATTACTAATATTTTCAAATGTAATCCTAATCTTTACACGACTAGTTCGACTATAATTTTTCTTGAAGAAATAACAAAAAAAAAATAATATGGTTATGATTACAGAAACCTTTTTTCACTTTGATAAAAGTATTAGTAAAAATTGTTTTGAATTCAATAAAACTTATTGATAAACCCTTATTATTGCGTTATAATTTTTTTAAATTCCTTTTCAAATTCAAGATGTTCTGTTTTGAACGCTTTCCTTTAAATTATTCTACATAGATCATTTGACTTGTTAAAATTACTCTATTTTTTTTACTGCGTCCTAATTTAATATTTAAAAATAACTTCTGTCTGGTTTTCATATTTGCAACATGTTTTAAAATGTTTCAGCTCCAAGTTTTATTTGTAAATATTAGAATATTATTAGGGGTTTACGGAAATCATAATATTTAAGAAAATAATTATCTTCTTTAACAATCGTTAGGTAATTTTCTTCGCCTTTAAATTCTAAAGAAAACTAAAAAATATTATTCTAGTGTTTACCGTTCTTCATATATAAGGTCAATAAGAATGGCGTTAAATAATTTTAAAAAAGCCCCAACTTGCCTCTGACCATGCATACACTATTACCATGAAGTTGAAAAATATCGACAATTTACTGAAATGAAAACTTTGACCCTAATTAAAGAAAATGAATTTTTTTTAATGCTGGCAAATTTTGGTAGTAATGCTATATTTTTACAATTAATTAAAATACTTGAAGCAAAATACGAAACAAGTTTACCTATAAAACTTATATTCCTTAAAAATACCTGCAAAAAGATCCTTTACCATAGTATTTAAAAGAAAATGTAATGTCCTATTATTTCTTTTTATGAAGGGGTACATTTTAGGGTTCAAGCTTTCATTTGAGCCATTTCCTGAAAAATTTTCGACGTCTCGTTAGTGTTCTATGCATGTTCAAAAAGAGCGTTTGCAGTAGAAATATTCGTTTTAAGACAAATTAGAATTCCCTTAAAGTTAAATTGAAGAAGAAACTTAATTTGTGACAAGAGGCATCCTTTTGACATAAGAAGAAATTTATCTTTATGAAATATTATGTTTTTAGTAAAACCCTGATTTTTCTTGTTTTCCCTTCATGTTTTATCCTTTTCTCGAGAACTGCTAATAATTTGGGAAAACTGACAGCGCAAATTCAGCGCAAAAAAAGTAAAGTGGAAATGAGGTTTTTCAGTCCACAGATACATAGGTGACAGCTTCTTGACCAGTGTAATTGAAGACCGCAGACTTTTTTGAATAGGAAATTCCAGATTTGCACCACTGTGCAATGTGCATTGTTGTGATAATTTTTAGGAAAATATTTTCTGGGAGAAATGTTCTTTTATTCAGTTATAAGACAATTATCTCGAATGTAACTGTATTGGTGATTTGCACTATAGCTTGGCTTGATTTACAACTGTATTTTCTCTTTTTATGGGTCGTGTTCATTTAGGTGTCGTGGTAATAGAATGTCGCCTGCGTCGACACATCAGCAGCATTAACCGACAATGTTCCCGCCGATGCGATGAGGCGAGCGTCACCTTCCATTTTTTTTATTACCCGGCGGTCGGTAATTTTTTCCTAGTAACATGTGTTCCTTTAGTTTCTGGAAAATTACTTATTCCGGCCCTAGTGCAATTACGAAAGTGCGCCAGGACAACCTGCTTCCCGTACATTAATCCTATGGGGTTTCGGTTCTCATTAAAATCGTATTTACTGGTGCCACCCAAATGACACATTTGTGCATTAGAAAGTATTATTATATACATGTCAGGTGAAAGAGAAATAATTGAAATAAATGCCCTACAACTAATGGATTATTAGTAGCATATCGAAGGTGTTAAGATATTAAAGGAAACAAGTTTCCAGCAGCTAACGTATTAAGTAGAAGACATTAATAAATAGAATATCATGGTGGCCGTTTTAATAATAATAAAAAAAATTCCTGGTCATTTCCTAGTTTTTTCCCGGTCACAAACATTTTTCACGGTGAATGAAATTTTAAAAATTGAACACTAAAAGTAAAAATTGTTCCATTCAAAATAATAAAAACTGAATTGCGACTGAAAGAACTCGAAGTAAAACTCTTGAATTTTAAACTTTGAAAATTGAAGTTTAAGAGTTATTTTATTGAAGAATTTTCTATTCAAGTACTCAATAATTTACACGTATAAAATGTAAGCTACTAACACTTTTCAACTGAACAATTCTATATTAAATGCAGTTAAAATGCCAAATTATAAATTTTAAAATTTTGTAAATTTTAGATTTCAAAGATTCAGATTAAGTTTCAAAAATATAAATTCACGTTATCATTTTCAATGCTCTAAATTGAAATATCAATCAATTAATTTAAAAATGTTCAAAATTATACCATTTTAAACAATTTACCATTTTAATTCCAGCTCAGAATTGGGTAAAAATTTAAAATTTCCTGTTTAAATCCGGAATTGAAATTCTTTTCGAAAATTCTCCATGTCAAATAATTTTGTGAATTATAATTTTTTTGTGAAAGTCCCTGTTCAAATTCATAATTTACATTTTTTCGAAAATAACTCATTTGAACACAGAATAATAATTTTGTTTGGAAAATTTAATTTTCATTCATAATTGTTATTCTTCTGGATACATTCCAGCTCCAACTCAGAATTGGTTAAAAATTGAAACTTACTTGTTAAAATCCGGAGTTTTAGTACTTGTCGAAAATTCTCCGTATCAACTAAGAATTAGAATTTTTCTATAAAATTCCACGTTCAAATTCATAATTTTCGTTTTTTTCGAATATACCCCGTTTCAACTTAGAATTAAAATCCATTCCTTAAACAAATTTCCTGTTAGAGCACGGAATTTATTAAAATTAAACATTCCCTGTTCCAAGAAAAATGATAATTCTTTTAGATAAATACCAGTTTTAACTCAGAATTGGTTAAAATTTGAAAATTCCTGGTTCTAAGTCAGAATTATTCTTCTTCTCGATAAATTCCAGTTCCAACTATAAATTTGTAAAAGATTAAAAATTTCCTGTTCAAATTTAAAGTTGAATTAAAAAAAATTGAAATAGTTTAAAAATCCTTAAAAATCTTCAAAATTTTATTTCAAGATCTTGAAACATCTACGTGTTGTTTCTAATTTCAAAATACTATTAAAAGTTTTTCACAACTTCTAAATATCTTCTAAAATTATTCGTATTTCAAATAATCTTTCAAAATAAAAAATCATTTTCAATTTTCCCAGCAATTTTAAGAAATGTTATTCTTCTTTTGAAGCCTGTTAAAATTCTTAAAAAGTTTCTAAACTTTTATTCGAAAACTGCCAAATATTTGATTTATAATTACTGATTTTAAATGAGTAGTCAAGATATTTCTAAATATTAAGTAATTGTTCTTTTTCTTAATTGAACAATTTCAAATTGCTTGGTTTAAAAATGGAATATTTTAGACTGAAATTTAATAAAAGCCTTAAATTATAAATATATAACTTTCAAATTATTTTGAAATTATTTTAAAATAAAAAAAAGTTTGTATAGTATCAATATGGTGTTCACACTTCTTTAAGACGTTCCAATTGAAACAGATTAATTTTTAACGTTAAAATAAAGAATAACTAAAATTATGAACTGATGCCGAATCCTTATCTAAAATTAATTATTATTTATTTTTTTAATCTGAAATTACAATTCAATTTAAAAAATCATTGATTAATTTATATTCTTAGTCGATCAACTAAAAATATTTGTTATAAAAAATCTTCGATTTTAAACGCTTATAATTTTTAATTGTTTTAGTCTTTAAAACTGCATTTTAAAATTCTTTTAATTCAAATAATGCACGCTTAAAAATATAAAATAGACCATTCTTAGAGAGAAAGATTTTTGAACTACGCATTTTAAACTGAATGCTATTATCATTGAAAAGCATGACAATTTAACTAATTATTAGAAAAAACGGTTGCAATTAAAGTTGGACGGATTTTTTCCTGAAAATTTGTGAAATTTCGGGCCAAAAAATAAAAGGAAATAAAAAAAGGAAATCCATCAAAAGAAATTGAGCTCGTTCTATAAAAGCTTGGAATTTTTTCTTGAGGTCAAAGGTTAAATTCTAACAATATCTGCATTGTTTTCGTATGATTTTAACGAAATGTTTAGGGCAGTCTTAAACTAATCTTTCATGCCAAATTTTATGTTGTTAAATAAATAATATAAAATAGAAATTGTAAATTTTACAGCAGGGCAAAAAAAAATTCTGTAAAATCAAATTCGCCTGACTAAGAAGAAAAAATAATGGATGTTACTATCTAAAAGATCAAACTGACCATCAAAAATGGGGACCCGTTCATTTTTCGGAACGGTAAAAATTAAGAAAGGTAAAATTTCAGAATGAGTTATAATACATAATGGTAAAACTTAGGAATAGAAAAAAGTAAAAAAAAGCAATAAGTCGGAAATCCAAAACTGTGAAAAGTATTTCTTCGGAAACCAAAGAAGCAGAATATGGGTGAAAATTCAGAAGCGTTAAAATTAAGAGGGTGAAAAATTAGGAATATGTAAATCTACGGAGAGGAAAAATTCGGAAAGTAGAAAAATTCGGAATTGTTAATAAATATACCTATTAGCAGGTGTATAATTGTTTATTTATGGTAGCAAATAAATGTTTATCGCAGTGAATTTAAATATCATATCATGATAAAAAATTTTAAATGACGGATATCATAAATTTATTATGATATGTTATTCAAATTTACTGTGATAAATATTTGTATGCTACCATAAATAAAAAAATTATAGACCTGCTAAAAGCAACATTTATTTACTATTCCGAATTTTTCCTCTCCGTATTTTTAATTATTCCTAATTGTTCACCCTCCTAATTTTAACGTTTCCGAATTTTTACCCATTCCGCTTCTTTGGTTTCCGAATAAATACTATTCAGAGATTGGGATTTCTGATTTATTAGTTTTTCCGAATTTTCGGTATTTCTAAGTTTTAACATTAAGTATTACAACCCATTCTGAAATTTCACCTTTCTTAAATTTTATCCGTTCCGAAAAATGAACGGGTCCCCTAAAATGTTGAGACTCCAAGTCTGAATATCCTTTTTTCTCCATGAAGAAAACAATGTCCCTTGCCTCATTACGCACTGCCACTTTTCAATGAAAAAAATGGCAATTGTTCGTGTGATTATAATGAAGAATCAAGGACATTTGGATCTGTTTATTTTGAAAAGGCATATAATGGAAGAGATGTCTCGTGGGGGGGGGGGGGG
>NC_046659.1:158460679-158474677 GCF_010883055.1 Belonocnema kinseyi
ATTTTTACCCATTCCGCTTCTTTGGTTTCCGAATAAATACTATTCAGAGTTTTGGATTTCTGATTTATTCCTTTTTTCGAATTTTTGGTATTCCTAAGTTTTGCCATTATGTATTATAACCCATTCTGAAATTTTACCTTTCTTAAATTTTATCCGTTCCGAAAAATGAACGGGCCCCTCTCGTGGATACAATATAGAACATAGTGTTGTAGTATACGCATCATCTTTGTAGTTCTTAAGTGCTCAATCAGGGATAGTTCAGATTATAAATAAAGTGACAGGCACGAAGTCTTTCATAAAGCATGTACCACTTCGATGAATTACTGCCGCTTTGAGTAACGTAATTATTCTATCGTTCATAATCTGGTCTTTCCGCGCACGGTCGACTTTAGACGTGGCCTACGCAGTGGAAAGGCCGTAGACTCATAAACATATATAAAGAAGCTCATAAACTGCAGGAGCCGAGTGTATGTACAAGCACAAGGTGATTGCACGATACATGACTACGATACTTCGTGTAATATTTCTCGATAAAACGTGTACTATTTGGCATTTCAGTCATAATTCCAAACACTAGTCAACAAACGCAAGCGCTATGCGCGCGATTACAGCGATCACGTCGTAAAAAGAGCTCGAAAAAGGGGAAAAGTAGAGGAAGGACATTTATTTTTATATTTAGAAAAGAAAAAAAAATCTGCCGGCTGTGCGGGCACTCTCTCTTCGCGTGCTATGCGCGCGACTGTTTGTTTTTCGCGCTTCGCGCTCAATTATGTATTTACCTCGCGCTAGGCGCTCCGTCTTTATATTTTCGCACATTCTCGCGCAAATTTTTTAAAATGAAGACTCAAAACATCCAGCACTGTAATTTTGTGATTGTGAACTCTCTTTTGTTAAAGCTCTTTCGGCGCTCAATTGTGTATTTACCTCGCACTAGGCGCTCCGTCTTTATATTTTCGCACATTCTCGCGCAAATTTTTTAAAATGAAGATTCAAAACATCCAGCACTGTAATTTTGTGATTGTGAACTCTCTTTTGTTAAAGCTCTTTCGGCGCTCAATTATGTATTTACCTCTCACTAGGTGCTCCGTCTTTATATTTTCGCACATTCTCGCGCAAATCTTTTAAAATGAAGACTCAAAACATCCAGCACTGTAATTGTGTGATTGTGAACTCTCTTTTGTTAAAGCTCTTTCGGCTTTAACGAACACATTTTCATCACGTATCTCGTGCTTCGAAATCGATTGTTTCACAAATGTCCACTTTTCTACATTATACACAACACTTTTATATGAAATATAATACATTTTTTTATGTAACTCTGCCTGGGATTGCTTATTCAGGTATTGCAAAATAAAAAACAAATTGTATTTATCATGATTATTTTAATACTTGTTTCTCATTTTGCTTTAAATGATATGATAAGCTGCGCTAAAACGTGTATCATTCCACTAAATTTATATCATTACACTTCGTATTATGCATGAAAATTGAAAGATAATAATTCTTATTTCTTTGTTTTTATAATTTATAATTTTTAATTTTGTTTTTTACGATTAGGAAAAAACTACTGCGCATCTGCATAGGGTATAATTCAGGAACCTGTATAGGAACCTATGTCCTCTTTCGACTTTTCTGGCTTTTTTCCAAAAATATAATTTTTTAATTTTTAATCTTTTTTTACGATTGAAAGGAAATCTACTCGTCTTATCTAAAAATGATTAACAATAAACTTATAGATCTTTTTAGGCGAACAACTTTTTCTTGTTAATTTTAGTTCGTACCTTGTGTCGTTTTTTCAAAAAAATTTAATGTGTATATTTTGAATGTTATTTTTTGCGACTAAAAACAAAAACTACGCTTTTTATTGAAAGGTGATGCGTAAAACATTTGTAGATCTTTCCAGGGCGCGCAATTTTAGCTTATTCATTTTTTTTGTAACTTGCATAGTTTGACCAAAAACCGAATTTTATATTATTTTTGGTACGACAAAATATTGAATTTTCAAATTTTCCACAAAATTAAATAAGTTGTTATGATAATCTTGTACGGCTTTTAAAAATCAACGTTCTTCTCTTCTTGATTTTTTTCATACCATGCGTGTTTGGCTTAGAATGTTCGTTTTAGTTTTTTTTTTTTGGAATTTGAAAATGCTCTAACTCTGATAATTTTCTTTTTAAAGAAAAAAGTCAGAAGGATAAATTGTTTGAGTTTCTGAGTACTATGAAGAACCGTACACAGAATCTTTAAATCTTAAAAAAATGTGATTTCAAAAATTTTGAAAGTTCGCTCACTGTTTGAGTTTTCCTTTATTTATAATATTAAAAACAAACTATTTAAAAATTCATAACGACACATTTTTACATATTAAAAGTTCTAAACCAATTTTGAAAAGAAATCTCTTGAAATTCCTTGGAATCTTTTAAAATAACTATAAATATTTAAAATCATTCAAAATCTGTCGTATTTCTTAATATCCCTTGAAATTGTTGAAATCCGTAGAAATTGCTTTTAGTAAAATTTAATTAAATTACCTAAAGTTCGCTCGAAAATCTTTTAAATCCCTTGAAATCGTAAAAAAAAACATTAAAATAAGATTAAGTCATTTGAAATTTCTTTTATACAATTTATTATAAACTATAACTAATTTTGTCGCCTTCGTAAACTAATTAAAAATCCAAATTATCTAATTCATAATTATTAAGAGTTCTAAAAATATTTAAGATGATTTGAATAATTTAAGAAATGAATAATTCTAGCTAGAGATATTTGACAAAAAAATCTTACTTTCGTAATTTAAATATTTTTATGTTTGCATATTTGAAGATCTCAGCTGTTTCCGTAAATATTGTTGGCTCAATATTCTTGAATTTTAAATAGCAATATTTTTTTATCCTCAATTAAAAGTTGTTCATATTTGAAAAATAGACATGTAAAGTTAATAATTCAGAAGTTGTTTAATTTTGATTGTCTAGAAATTGTCTAATATTACAAATTCAAAAAAATTTTTATTTCAAATACTCATTATCTAAAATTGTCTCAGGAATAAAAACAGTATCTATTAAAAATTTTAAATGTAAGAAGTAAATCTGAAAGACTTGAAAATGCCTATTTTTAAGTTAAACCCCGTGGGATAACATTTTTTAAAAATAAGGTTGTCTTTTAATTTTGAAATTGTAAAATAAAAAAGGCAAATTTTTTAAATCTACTTTAGCCAAAAAAACTTGGTTCTTTCATTTTTAGCAAAAGTAAAAGAAAGAGGATCTTTTATATGTTGATAAATCTTTGCGTTATTTAAATATTATACAGAATGTATTTTTTGTAAAAATTTATCTTGTTTGATAGAAACTTAATCTTTTTGGTTCAAAATTTATCTGTTTATTTTTCAGCTTATTTCTTTGATTAAAAGTTAGCTTTTTAAAATTGAAAACTCTTGTATTGTGTTGCAAATTAATCTTCTTGGTTGAAAATGTATATATATTAGGTAAAAAATTCAATTCTTTGGATAGCAACTTAACTATCAGTTTCCAAAATTCCTTAAAAAAAACAAATATTTGTTTTTTAAAATGCATGCATTTTTTGTATATTATTTTCTAGTGGTAGAAATAAATCTTCTTTGTTAAAAATGTATCTTTTTGGTTAAAAATTTATTTCTTCCATTGAAATTTTTTAAATTCAAAATTAATTTTTTGTGAAGATACAATTATTTTGTTTAACAATCATCTTTTTGGTAAAAAATAATTTCATTATCTGAAGTTTTTTCTTATTAATTATAAAACTATTTCTATCGTTTAAGATTGAACTATTTTGTTCAAAATTCTTTTTTTTTATGTTGAAAATTTAGTTCACTAACTGAAAATTTAAGTATTCCATTTTTGGTTGAAAACTTATCTTTTTTTAGTTGAAAATTCATATATTTTTTTGAAATGTTTCTTTATAAAATTAATATTTTCAGTTAAAAATTTAATTATTCAGTTAAAAATTATTTTCCTTTGGTTGAAGATTCATTGCTTTAGTTAAACATTCACTTAGTTGACTGAAAATTAAACTTATTCCATTTTTTTGTGCACAATTTATCTTTTTTTTTATAGAAGTTTGATCTTTTTGGTTGAAAAATCTTCTATTTAGTTAAAAATTTAACTATTTCGTTGAAAAATTATTTTATTTGGTCGAAAACTGATCTCTTTCAGTAGAAAATTCATCTTTTTTGGATGAAAAATTATGTTTGTAACTGCAAATTTAACTAATCTAGTTTTAGTTGGAAATTTACCTTTTTTTAGTTGGAAATTAATGTATTTTGTGACAAATTAATCTGTTTGGTTGAAAATTAATTATTTGGTTAAAACTTTATTTCTTTGGTTGAATATTCATCACTTTAGTTAAAAATTGACTTCTTTTGGTTAATTTTTGTTTTAGTTGAAAATTAATGTATTTTGTTGAAAACTTGTCTTTTTTAGGAGAAAAATTCATATTTTAAGTTGAAAATGCAACTATTTGGGACGAACAAAAAATTGGTTCAATATTCCTTATTGTAGACAAATATCCATGTTTTTCTTTGAAAATTTACTTGAATAGTTAGAAGTTCGTTTTTTAAAAATTTATATTCATCTTGGGTTGAAAATTCAAGTATTTTAAAGAGAAAAATTATATTTTTGGGTTGAAAAATTCAATTTTTTGTTTATTAAAAATTCACATTTTTTGGTTGAAGACTTCACTGTTTTGTCGAAAAATGGCCTTTTTGGCTAGAAAATTAACTCTTCTCGGTTTAAATAATCACTATTACACTTATCGGAGAGGAATCATTTTTTTACAAGGATTCATCACTTAGGTTGAGTGTTTAACTATTTTGTTGAAAATTCCTATTTTCAAAGTTAAAACTTAATTGCTTTGATTAAAAATTGTATTCTTCTATTTTTGGATTAAAATCTTTCTTTTGAACCCAAAAACTCAACTATTTGGTTGAAAGCTCATGTCTTTTTCGATTGTTTCACATAATTTGTAGATGACTCCTTATAAAATTTTGTGTTACCATTGTCAATAAAAAATTTGAAATATTGTATTTAGAAAAAAATGTTTGCATCAACATTACTGATCGCCCAGGTGTAAGGTTGTTTTTAAATTTAAAAAAGTTTTAAACTGTCAGGGAATTTCGAAAGTGGTATTTTGTAACAACCCTGAAATATTGGCCCAAGAAGATGGCAGCGGTGGGGTTTTAAAAATTACGGAGTCAATTCGCCTGTATTGGAAAATTAAATATTTCGCTACCCCAACGAGCAATAATTAAATTAACAGTTGTAAACAATTGGAAAATTATAAGAGGATTTTATTGATAAATTTAAATGTAATAACTGTAAAATTTTAATTCCATTAAGATTCGAATTCGACGAAGATGAATACAAAATCGGAATGAACAACAGCTTAATTAATATTTCATAAAACCTGTTGTGCGTTTCTTTGATTTAGGTTTATTCTTGCATGTATTTGGTAACCAGAAAGGTACAATGATAATATCCTGGAAAAAACGGTCCTCAATCTGTACCACTTGTTATTTTCGCTAATCTGATTCTTCAAATCTAAGTCTTTCGAGACGTGCCTCTTTTTCGGAATTAGTTTGACGGATCTTGGGACTAGATACTAGATGGAGGGTCGAAAACAAGAAATCTGACCTCAATGAGAGAAACAAGTCACCTGGGTGACGATCTTGTACGATGTCCCGCTGCTGTCCCGCTGGGAATATTAATTACCATCCTCCACAGTCTATCCTCTCTCCGTTGTTGCTCCCGGTTTGAGAAATTAATCATAATTAGCGGCAAAATGTCCTCCATCAAAGTGCTGCTTCGAGACAGAAAGAAGTAAAAAAATCATTTAAAAAACGAGAAAACGAGAGAGACAAGGAAAAGAAATCAGTCACTCGAGTGCATTCGTTCTTTCTTCCTTCTTTTTGACTCTGCTTCTTCCTCTCTCTCTCTTTCCTTGTTTAAAATTTCATCTTTTTTATCCTCTTTATAACTCCTCTTCCAGCTTCTTTTAAAGCTCTTTTATTTAAGATTGATTCTTTCCTTCTCCAATCTTGAGATTGAACTCTTTGCTTCTCGTTTTTTCTGGTGCTTCTTCTTGCCTTCTTGGCTTCTTCATTCAAAGACCAGTGGGTCCAGCTGATTTCATTTCTTCCAAAATTACGCCTAATTTCATCAGATTGGCGCGCAGGTGGCAGTCATGGCCTTCCGAATCCATTCCGCTTCATTCACGCTTTCGACGTCAATTAAAATTGATTGGTACCTACCCAACTCCGAATTGTTATTGCTTCTAATTGCGGGTTGGAGCTCCACTTCAGCCCGTTCAACACTTCCTCTCTCTCATTATTCTCCTACTTTAATTGCTCAACATTGTTATTCTCTGCCACTGTCCTGTCATTAATTACATTCGTCCGTTATTTTCCGCGTCGTCGAACATTCGGACTTTGTTTGTCTAAGTTCTGATGGCCTAAGTCCTAAAAGCTAGCTGATGGTACCAACTGCAATCGTTCTTAACTTCTATTCATTAATCTGCATTTCTTAAAACCATCTCAGTTTTCAGAATCACGATTATTTTTATCAATATATATTTGCTTACCATTTAGAGTTAATATGAACATTTAACTTATAAATTCTTGGCTGGAAAAATTAAAAGTTAAACATTCGTTCGACTTGAAAGCGGAAAAATTTCAAAGTAAATGATTCTTCTTCTTGGAAAAGTTATGTTCTTTCAAGTTACAAAGACCTAATAGTTTAAAATTGTATTATAGTTTTCAACTTCTATTCATTATTGTGTATTTCTTAAAATCATCTCAGTTCTCAGAATGGCAATTGTTTTTATCAACAGGCATTTACTTGTCTTCAAAAGTTTATAGGGACATTAACTGAACATATTTTTTGCGACTGGAAAGGGGGCAAATTTAAACAGTGTATCATTTTTCGAATCCAGAGAGGAAATTTTTTTAAAACCCTTACAAATTCTATAATTCAAAATTTAAATGTTAAAAATTAGACATTTAGAAATTCACAATTTTAATAGTTGAGAAATTTTGAGCTTTAGGCCTTCAATATTAAAAAAATGGAGTTTCAAAGTTTCAAGTCCCTTCAAGATTCTGTCAATTTAATTCAAATGTAAACATTCTTTTCACTTCAGAGGGAAGAATATTAAAAGGTAAATTATTTTTTACCTGGAAAGGAGGCAAATCTCAAAAGTCAACAGTTCTTCTGGAAGGGCTTGAAAGGGGAAAATTTGACCAATAAATCATTTTTCGCCTTAAGGGAGGAAAATTTGTTAAAATAAACAATTTCACGACATTAAAAAGTAAATATTGCAAATTCTTTTAAAATGAAAAGCCTATGTAGGAAAGATGTTCATAACTAAAGTCTTTGAAAATTTAATAACTTTAAATTCAGCTGCTATAAATTGTGCAGTTGGAAAGTGAAAACCTTGATATTAATAGAGAAATTTTGAGCTTAAAGCCTTTTATTATTAAAAAAATAATTATAAAGAATATAATTATAAAAAATATAAAAAGTAAAAAATTTTTCGGCTGAGAATGTGACGAATTTAAACAGTCAGTCATTTTTTGACTGCAAAGTTAATTCAGGGAACAATTTTTCGTTTTGAAAGTAGGATGCCATACAAAATAAACTATTTTTCAGCTGGGAAAGAGGCGCATTTAAAAAGGAAATAATTTTTCGACTTGAAAGAGAAACATTTTAAAAATAAAATCATTTTTCGGCTTAGAAAAGTAAATTTGGCTACTTTAAAAAAAATTTATATTAAAAAAATTCATTTTCATGATTTTTAAATTTCCTTTAAGATGGAAACAAAAATTAAAACAGTTTTCAGCTGAAAAGAGAGAAAATGTAAACATTAAATCATTTTTCTGCTCAAAGGATGAAAAATTAATAAAATAGACGATTTTTTGACTTGGAAACGCAGATTTTGCAAATTTTTCAAATGCTTGCAAATTCAAAAATTCTTAGTTTAATAGTAAAAAGTTGCACAGCTGTAAGTCGAAAACCACTTTATGATTAAAACAAGTGGTAAAAGTGGCTTCAATGCCTCAACCAGTTTGAAGTTTCGAATTGAATACAATTGAATGGATTTTTTAAAAGTTAGAGACGGCAAAACCTCGAAGAGTCATATAGAATGTAATTTTGAAACCGGTCTTCTGCAGCAACCCTGAACTTCTTTTTAAATTTTTATTTAAATATAGCTTGGAAAAGAATTACGCTTTGTGTTAAAGAGTTGCTTCCAAGTTTCGTTTGAGAAGAAATTCCGTTTTAACTATACAAGAGTTGACCTTCCTCTTCTGAGGATAATTATTAAAATACTCTACACTAAATTTGCAAATTCCGAGTTGCTGATAATTTGAGTTGCGCTTTTCTCTCAAGCCTTGAATTGTAGCACTCATGTCTGTAAATGCTCACTTTAGGTTCAAGTCAGTAGCGAAGGAGTTAAAGAGCAACGACGAACGATTACCGCTTTGGTTGTGCTGCAATTACCTTAGTTGCAGTTCAACAGGTGAACATTTCACGTCAGATTCTCTCGCGAACTCGAAAGGAGCGACAATGAAAGCATCCTGTCCTTTTTAACTTAAGAGAACATCGATCTTTGTCAATCGACTCTTCTAAGAGTATCAACACTTCTTCTAAACTCTTTTCCGAGATTCATTTCAAATTTTTTCTCGGGAATGATTAGTGCAGACTTCAGAGCCTAAAATGATCTCAAAACAGGAGAAACAGGATAATTCTACATCTGTTATCTTTTTGAGATGTTAGAATGAATCACCCAGGATGTTTAAATCGTTATTCGACTGTAGAAAAACACTCAAAATCTATCTACCACTTGATGAACCTAATAGTCAATTTCATGAAAACCGTCGTCGACCTCCGTCATTCATTAAATGAAGCACACAGCCAATGTTTCGCGTCGTATGTGAATTTGTGGAAAAACGATGCTTATTAATATTTTGGTCAAATGACAGCAATAATAATGCTGTGAATTGATTGAATAGAGTAAAATGATTGATAAAATTGTTGTTTTCTCTCTAGAAACATTAAATATGTTAACACTAAATATCTAGATGTTAAGTGTGACCATCCATTTTCTCAATGTTCTGTGAACATTGACTGTAAAGCTCTTTAGTTTCCAGTAGCATTTGCAATTTTTTTGTTCACATTGAATGAAACGCGTGCCCATCAGTATGGAAGCAGGTCGTTTGTATGTGTACAGTAAACTTGGGGGTCTGATCACCCTGAAGAGACAAGGTCGGAGGGTCGGGGACGAAACAGGGAGGTAACAGGTGGCGCGCGGAACTAAACACCCCCTTCTCTCGTCCAGTCCCCACCCCACTTTGGACCACCATAGACCCACATGAACGTGGTGTGTAGTCAGTGGCGGTATGACAAAAACTGGCTACTGGTTTCCGTCAGAGTCAGACCAAGGGCCCCAAATTCCCCCTCGCTTCTCTTCAACATTCAACATTGACTTCTCTGTGTACCACCCATTTCCAACCCTACGCAATCCGGTTCAAGTAAATATCTCGACACGGATCAGCTTTTTTCATTCCATTCGCTAATGACTGGTTCTTCGATCTTTCAAAACCTATCTTTCCCTTCTTACATTCGGAGATCAAAATAAATTCAGTTTCACGAAAACATGGAGAAAAATGGATGTTTACTCTTAACATCTAGATATTTCGTTTCAACAAATTTTATGTTTAGCTATAGGAGAGTTATCTAGATATTAACGGTTAAATGTGGATACTAAAGATATCTAATACAGAGCGTTTTTACTTCGAACACTTTTTTGGAGAAACAGCATTTGGGTCAATTATTTAACTTTATGAAAACTATTTACAGAATTATTATTAATGTTTGTAAAAAAATATTAGTAATGATAATTTTTTCACACGGTCCTATTCTACACGAAATGACATCGAACGAAATTGTCTATGAGTTTCATCAAGCGGCCGAAAAAGGTCGAGCGTATTTTTTTGTTTGTCGGTACTGTCCTATACATTGAACATCGATCATAGAAGAGAGAAGGGCGTTTGAAAATAGCCCAAAATGAGAAACGATCGAATGTTCATAGCTTAGCCACGTGAGGCGCTATATCACTGTTTGAATCTATCATACCGGCATCCCTGGAGTACTTCAGTAACTGGTTTATCTGATTCACTTACTACTTATTCAACTAAAAACAACCCGAAAAGAAACCACTTTGGTAAATAGTGTACTTCAGAGGTACTAATAAAAATAATTAACTAAAGGCCAGATTGGAAGATCCGAGTTTATTTCCTGAACCTAATGGGTTAATAGTAAAAGCCGACAGGTTTCTGACACTTCTGGGCAGAGAGATGATTGAGTCCAGTGAAAGAAGGAGGCGGGATGGGATGCGAGTGACTACTGAGGTTGAAAACGGAGTGCATGTAAATTACAGCCTCCTTTGCCTTTCGAATGAGACGTTAGTTGGTTGATCGTGCAGGATGAAAGAGCCAGAGAGGTTGCACCGTGGTCGTCTTGATCGTCAATCGCGCCTAGTAGCCGGTATCCGAGGACGCAGTCAGGGTGAGGTTAATCACCCGCGTTGGATTTTAATAAACGGTTCGGGGGGCAAACAAAGCTAGCCATCAATAACCATGGCTGGAGCCCACCTTGGTACGATGCTTCGTCTTCTTGGCTGCTTGGTGAGCATGTATGCCTGGGCCCTTTGCCACTAGCTTGTCGAGCCTCGGACAGAGAGATAGGCGGAGATCGTATCTCCCTGGTTATTAATTAACCGCCGCGAAGGGAAGGCCCCCTTTCATCACCTCACAAACGATCTTGCCTTCCTTACCCAGGGCCCCTTACTTCACCCCTTCCTTCACTTGATTTGCCCTGTGAGTATCGTCATTCAATGTCCCAACTACAACATTCTTTAATTCATATTTTAGCCTACCCAGATCTTGATCAGTCCTGATATCACAGTTCCCTGATATTTTTTAGCCTTTCCGCAATTTTTTAATTTCTAGATCAATTCCACTGAACATGTAACGTTTGTGAAGAATTTGATCGAGAAGAAAATTGTAAAATAGAGTATTATTTCGCGATGCCGAAGATTTTATGCACACTTTTGCAAAAACCAATAAATCCACTGATGGGTTTAAATTCTAATTGATCAAAATACTTTCAAAAATTATGTTAAACATGTTATTCAACATTATGAAACTGCTTTTGTCTATACTGCTTTTAATTAAAGTGAGAAAAGGAACACTGTTAAATTGTTTTCGACTTGTTTGAGTTTTTACCTGTATGGTGTATTAATTCTGTATATGATAAAGTACAAGAAACGGATGTTACACGGGAATAGAGTGAATAGTATTTGTACATGTGTAATTCGTAGATTACCCACTGTTTAAAAACAAGTGTAGCATCCGAGAACCTGTATAACACTGTCTGGGGCCACTATGCTGTACTGAAACGTTTGGTTCAACTGTCAGATAATCAAATTCAATTATTTTGTACCCTATACCCAAATAAAACAACAACTATTTTTCAATTTGATTAGAATAAAATCGCTTACCCATTGGCGGAAGTTCGGCTGATAAAGGATGATAAGACGGATCGGGCCAGATAGTGCCAAGTTTGTAGAAACAATGAGTTGGATCTTTCAATGGACCTCGAAAGAAAACCTTCTGCAGCTTTGTCTGGTAGATTTTCTTGAGGCCCTGTGCCTAGAGGAACCCATAGGCTCAGGATATCTTCTCTATATTTGCTGCATTCAATACTGTACCACTGAAATCATGAATAAAAAAAGTTAATCATAAATAAAGATATATATGAATTAAAGTGAAAAGAAGTAGATCCTATAATAATCAATTGAATAAAGGACACTCTCTTTACAAATGTTCGGATTGTAGCAGAAAGATAACAATTTGAAATACCCATTTGAAAACTGAAATGAGTAGGACATTTACCCAAAATTGACATGGAGACTTTGCATTCTTAAATTAAAAGAAGATTGCAAAAAGTAATACAAATTCTTCAGATCTTATCCTACGGAAACTGGGAAGCATACTGTACAAAATGTATGTTCTTATTTTCCATTAAATATATTGGAAGTTCATTTCCGAGACATGAGGCAACGTTCCAATGTATCAGTTTTTAAATGATGATATTGTAATATTGGTATACATGTATCGTAATGTTGCTAAAGTGAATGTAAGGAAAAAAACACAATACCGGTGTTATAAATTCCTATTTCACCTTCCAACACCGGTATTGCAAAATTTATCTTACGCTATAGTAAAAGAGTGGTAAGATCTCAAACATTTTAAACAGTGTAGTTTGAATTCCTCATGAAGTCATCAGGAATGGTCAATGGCTGAGCTTCCGATTTACACTCGGCCTCAAAATTCGAATCGGTAATTTCTCAGCTCCAAGTGCCTTGGTTAGACTCATTTCTCTTGCTGGAGACATTGATTTAGGTGGCCGTGATTTTCAACTTGGCTACCTCTCATCTGCTGATGCTCCTCGGTCCTCAGTGATCACGAAGTGCACACGCAGAGACGTAAAGCAGCCTCTCAGTTGCCACTAATGACACAAAGAGGAATGCTGTCCTTCAACGTGCGACCACGTCGGTAGCCATTTGTAATTCCTGAAGAAAAAGTGGAGAAAAAGCGGAATCAAAGTGTGATGATGGGGGCCGGCTACCCACAATTAGTGACACATGCTGGCAGCCATAATTAAAATCCTGCGCTCCTTTCCTACCACCTTCCTTTCCTCTCGTTCCGTTCTTCGTTTCCTTCTCGCACTTGGAGAAACTAATCGAGTCTCGGCCACTTGGTTTTTTGCGCACTGATCGCGGCAAATACTCCCCGTGGACTTAAGGTCGATTTACGGACATCGGCATGTCTAACCCTTGTCGAAAGCTTCTTACCAAACGTAATTGGTGTATCGCGAAAGTGATAGATGCCCATTGTCCACATTGTCCATTGCCCATATTACCTGTAAAGATTGTCAAGATCGATGCAAGGGGCTTGGATTAATCTCTAGGTTCAACAGGATCTCTAACACGTTCCTACAACAATGTCTCTTCAATCTGCTGCCTTCACTCTTCCCACAAAGAAGAGTTCTTAGTAACTCCTGGTGTGGATTTCAGTGTCAACAGCATTTCTCCAGTAGAGAACTGGTGAAACTTGTCAAATGACTTTTTATTCCCATCTCAGGGTTCGCCTTCACGCCACTATTGACACTTTTTTTGAGCGATGACACTATTTTGAAAAAATGCAATTAATTCCTCTGTTTCTTCACTTGCCATTGAAAAATATTTTCGAACTTCGATGATGGTTCTGTCGACTTGGAGCACAGCCAATAAACTGGTATTTTTTTAAATACTGGAAATGGGTTGAAATATAATTGAGAGGTAGATTATGTCAACTTATGATGTGGACACTTATTAACAAGTGTCTTGTTTTTAAATTGGATGTGGGTTCAAATATAATAGAAAGGTGGATTTAGCTAAGTCATGATGGTCATGATGTGACGAACTACAAACAGGTGATTTTTAACAAAACACTAAACATAGGGTCAAATATGGCTGTCAGGTAGATTTTATCGAGTTGCGGCATGTCCAACTATAAACAAGTGTGTTTTTATTTAAATACTGAAAATGGGTTCAAATGTATTTACACTTAATAAAACGTCTAGTTAAATCGACCAGAATTCTGGGTAAATATGCCCTTACTATTTTGTATGGTTAAATTAATCAGAATTCAGATTTTTTTAATCAAAATTTCTGGTTACTCTAACCAGAATCTAACCAGAATGTTACCGAGTGGATATATGGCCCACTATACACAGTGATTTTTGTCTAAATACTGAAAAAGGGGTCAATATAATGAAGGCGTAGACTCTGCTAAGTTATGATGTGGAAACTATAAACAGGTGTTTTCTTTTAAATACTGGAAATGGGTTCCAATATAACAGAGGCGTGATT
>NC_046659.1:158474777-158477446 GCF_010883055.1 Belonocnema kinseyi
TTTTTTTTAAATACTGAAAATGGATTCAAATATATTTACACTTTAAAAAATGTCTGATTAAATCAACCCAATTTCCGGTTAAATATGCCCGTACTATTTTTTCTGGTTAAGGTAACCAGAGTTCAGATTGTTCTAAATACTGAAAAAGGGGTCAATATAATGAAGGCGTAGAGTCTGCTAAGTTATGATGTGGTGAACTATAAACAGGTGGTATTTATTAATTACTGGAAATGGGTTCAAATATAACTGAGAGGTACAATAATAATATGATGTGGCCAATTCTAATCAAATGTCTGTTTTTTTTTAATACTGGATATGGGTTCAAATATAATTAAGAGGTGGATTTTGCCAAATTATGATGTGGCTAAGTATAAAAAAGTGATTTAAAAAAAATACTAAAAGTGGGTTCAAATATAATGGAGAGGTAGATTTTGGCTAGTTAGGGCATGGTTAACTATAAACAGGTGTTTTTTTCAAACACTTGAAATGGCGTCAAATATAATTGAGAGTTATAATAATAATAATAATATGTGGACAATTATGAACAAATGTTGTTTTTTAATAATGGAAATGGGTTCAAATATAATTAAGAGGTGGATCTTGCCAAGTTATGATGTGCCGAGTGAATATATGGCCAGCTATACACAAGTGATTTAAAAAAAATACTGAAAATGGGGTCAAATATAATGGAGAGATAGTTTTTGGCTAGTTGGGGCATGTTCAACTACAAACAGGTGTTTTTTTTTTAATATTGGAAATGGGTTCAAATATAATTGAGAGGTAGAGTTTGCCAAGTTATGATGTGGACAAATATAAACAGGTCTTTTTTTTAATACTGGAAATGGGTTCAAATATAACAGAGGTGGATTATTCCAAATCATGATGTGGCTAATTGCAAACAGGTGATTTTTAAAAAATACTGAAAATACATTGAAATATACTGGAAAGATAGGTTTTGTCAATTTGGGGCATGATCAACTATAAACAGATGTTTTTTTTAAATACTGGAAATGGGTTTGAGTATAACAGAGAGGTGGATTTTGACAAGTCATGATGTGACGAACTACAAACAGGTGATTTTCCGAAAAATACTAAAAATAAGGTCAAATGTGACTGAGAAATAAATTTTGTCGAATTGGAGCATGATCGAATATAAACAGGTGTTTTCTTTAAATAATGGAAATGGGTTCAAGTATATTGGAGACGTGGGTAGATTCTGTCAACTTATGATGCGGCCAACTATAAACACATGTTTGTTTTTTAATACTGAGAAAGGGTTCAAATATATTTAAGAGATGGAATTTGCCAAGTTATGATGTGGCGAACTACGAGCAGGTGGGTTTTTAAAAACTGGAAATGAGGTCAAATATAATGGAGAGGTAGATTTTGGCTAGTTGGGACATGTACAACTGTCAACAGGTTTTTTTTTTTAATAATGGAATTGGGGTCAAATATAATTGAGGGGTGAATTTCGGCAAGTTATGATGTGGCAAACTATGAGTAGGTGGGTTTTTCGAAACAATGGAAATGGGGTCAAATATTAATGACAGGCAGATATTGCCAAGTTGAGATTAAAATACTGGAAATGGGGTCGAATGTAATTAAAATAAAATCCTGCTTATGCTCCAATTCTATTCAAACTTATGATGGAACATAGAAAATAATGACTGAAAAAAATATAACCACGTTTTTGCTGTACGCTTTCGACTAAAAATTGAATCTCTTCCAATCAAGTTGAGTGCTTTGTAAATTAGAAGCTTCCAAATTCGGATCTTTCCTGAATCCGAATGTTTTACATTTATAGTACCAATTCTCCTGAACCAATTTCCATCACGAAATTACGCGAATTGTCAGAAGCTTCTAGATTGCTGTGTCAGACCGAAACTTAATTAAAGCATTTAATTAATATCACAGAGGCCCGAGGCGGGTTGCGTCCGACAGTAAATGACTTTTCAGGTCCACACACCTGGGCCACAGTGTTAATTGCTCACAGTCTTTCTTTTCTCTTTTTCAGCCTCCTCTCTTTTTTCAATTGTTGCTACCTCTGGACTGAACTGAACTCCTGCGGGGAGGACAGAGAAAGTAAATCTGAATTGAAATCACAGGGATGAGAAGAGTAGAGCAACAAGTGTCCTCGTTACGAAGCGCAAAAGCATTCCTAATTATTCCCCTGCCCTTAGAAGAAGGCCAGATAAAAACAGCCTTGATTACATTTTCGTGTAATGTCATCGTCAGAGCCATTAGGCCGCCCACAAATTGGATCGATTCTTCAATGCGCCATCTAATTGGTTGTTATTATTTGCTCAAACTCATATTCGACCACGAGATTTCCAGATGACGCTTCGGGTAATTTAACCTGGAAGACAGGTGCATTAAAAAAAAAAAGAAAAAGAGAAAAAAAGCTTTAAGAGTAGATATTATATACTCAATCTGATTTTAAGAGTGTTGAATGTCAAAAATGCAATTTTAATGTTCGAAAAATAAATTCTGGGATAAAAAATGTTAAGTTAAAAACAATCGTTTGAAATCACCGTTTAGTAACCTAAACAATATGAAATAATCTACAAAAAGTTAAAAACATTCGCATGAATGATATTAACCATTTTTGTTGCATCCTTTTTTTGCTTACATCATTTATGAAAGAAAAAAATTATACTCTTTTGAAAAAA
>NC_046659.1:158477546-158479400 GCF_010883055.1 Belonocnema kinseyi
TAAATAAAATTTTAAACATTCCAGTTGAAGATTCATAATTTTACTTGAAATTTCTTTTGTTTTCTCATAAATTAATTTTTTAACTGAAAATATTACTTTTCCATTTTTTTGGGGAAATGATATTTTTTATTAAAAATTTAATACCGCCAGACAAGTTATACGACCTTGTTAAAACCTTATTCGTTTCTTTAATTACCAATTTGTCTATTTTATTAAAAATTCGTTTTTGTTTTCTTACTTTAAAGTCATCTTATTTTTAAAATTAATTTATTTAACTGAAAATGAAACTTTTCCATTTTTGGTTGAAAATTGTTTTTTTGATTTTTTTTTTGTAGAAAATTCAACTGTTTTATAGAAAATTCATCTTTTAGCTTGAAACTTGAACATCTTAAGGCCATGTGACGAGTGGGTCACGTGACCAGATTCCTACCTTAACCTCACTTTTGTTATTTCCCAACTTATTTTCACACGAAGCGCCAACATCGAGTTGAAAATTTGGGATAAGAAATAAGAAACACTATGAAAAGTGGGTCTGGTCCTAAATTCTATTAATTATAAAAAAAGCAAAAAAAAAATTGTTTACAACAAAAAACCTTTTCCCGAATTATACAAATTTAGGACCAGGTCCACCATTCTTAGTGCCTCTTGTTCAGTATCCCAAATTTTCAACTCGATGTGGAGTTTCGTGTGATAAGAAGTTGGGAAATAAAAAGGCGGTAAGGTAGGAATCTGGTCACGTGACCCACTCATCATATGGCCTTAAATGATTCTTTTTCTTTCTTCATTGAAAAATCGATATTTATTTTTAAAAAAATGGTTTTTGTTGGAAAATTTGACTTAAGTTGAAAGTTGAACAACTTTGCTAGAAGATAATTTTCTTTTTTTTAGAAAATTCGTCATATTAGTTAAAAATTCATCTTTTTGGTTGAAAATGAGTCTACTTTGTTAAAAATTAGTATTTTTCTTTGTTTTTATTTGTCTTGTTTAGTGGCAAACTTATGTTCTTGGTTAAAATATCCTCTTCTTCTTTGGTTGAAAATACAATTGTTTGATTATAAATCAAATTTTTTATTAGTATATTATGTGGGTTGAAAATTCAAATAATTTGGTAAAAACTTAACTTTTTTGTGGAAAATTCATGTTTTGGTGTTGAAAATTCTATTAAAATCGTTATTGGTTCAAAATTCACATTTTTTTCGTTGAAAAGTATTTTTTTCAAAAGTAATTTATTTATATTATATATTATAATTTTTGTTGAATATTCATATTTTTGGGTTGATAATTCAACTGTTTTCGTAGAAAATTACCTTCTTTCATTTTTTGTTTGAAATTGATATTTTCTATTGAAAATTCGTCTACTTGCGTAAAGGGTAAACTACTTTGTTAAAATATATACATTTTTTTTAATTTGCCTTGCACATTTTTTGCTGAAAGTTGATCTTCTTTGGTTGAAAATTCAACTATTTGTTTGAAAACTCATGTGTTTCGTGGAAGATTCTTCTATTTGGTTGAAAATTTATCTTTTTCGTTTAAAATTCAAATATTATATTTTTCATTGAGAAATAGAATATTTTTGACTCTTGAGGGTAACTAGCCCCCTAAAAATAAAAATTGGTACATTTTTTCAAAAGGGTATAATTTTTTCTCGTAAATGATCTAAGCAAAAAAAGAATGCGACAAAAATGGTTAATATCATTCATGCGAATGTTTTTAACTTTGTGTAGATTATTTCATATTGTTTAGGTTACTAGGCGGTAATTTCAAACGATTTTTTTTAACTTAAAATTTTTCAACATTTTTTGAGCATTTTTTATCCCATAATTTATTTTCCGAACATTAAAATTTTATTTCAGT
>NC_046659.1:158479500-158500028 GCF_010883055.1 Belonocnema kinseyi
CAAATAAAAATGATTGTTTAACAAAGACATTTGACTTTTAACCAAGTGATTGAGTTTTTAACTATAAGTGGTAAATGTCTATCAAAAGAGATGAATTTTTAAATCGAAAAGACGAATTTTCAACGAAACAAGAATTTATTCAAATTTTAAATACCAAAACATGAAGTAAAAATATAATCGTATATCAACACAAAATATTTTATAAGCAAAATAAAACAATTAATTTAAATCAAAAGATTCAAATTCAAATATCCATGACAGTTATTTAAAGTTCATGTCATAGACATTTTCTAACTTTTTGCAAGATTTTTCCAAAATACTGGACTTTTCCCTGAGTTAGGACCACACGAACGCCCCTTTACTGTTGCCCCTTTATTATTATTATTATTATTATTATTATAGATAATCTTAATAAAAATACATCTTATAAAATTTCCATACCGTCATACAAAATTGGATCGTTGCAAGTGCCATTGTTTATACAACTGAAACGATACTTCCGAACACTCTTAATTTTATTCAGATGTCATTCACAGAAAGCGAGGCTGTAGTGAAAGTGAATAAAGGTCACCTTTTGTTGATAAATTAGGTTGCAACCTCGCCTACTAAATGTTCACGAATGAATGACGAATAAGCTAAAACATTATATTCTTTTTTTATCTTAACAGCAAAAACACATAACGGGATTATTACCTCTGTATCGCTCTAGTCGATAGTAAAAAAAACCGGAAAAAAAAACTTTAAAAAAAGGCAAAAACCCGTTCATTCAAGAACAGAATATTCTTTTTAAAAATTCCAATATATTTAACAGAAACTAAGTTCCGAAAATGGAATAGAAACTGACTTTTCCACAAAAAATTTATATTTTTTTTGAAACCAGTCTGAGCGCGCCTAGAGTGCGTGACGGTTGAATCTCGCGCTTCGCGCTCGGATATTTATCTCTTTTAGACGGCAGTATTTATATGGGTCTTCATATTCCGAATTGTCTACTTAATTAAGTATAGTCAAAGATTAAGTTTCTCAAAGTGACACTCGCGCTGCGCGCTCGATTTCCGACAGACATTTCTAAACAGGTTTTGTTGGATTTTTTTTCTCGTAAGTTTCGTCGTTTTCCCACATATTTTTTTTATTTTATTTTTTTTCAACGTTATTTTTCACGAATAAAACAAAAAGTACGCGTCCTATCAAGAAGTGATTCTTAAGAAAATTGTAGATCTTTTTTAGGATAACCATTTTTGTTAATTCATCTTTTTTCGTATCCTACATAGTTTGTCCACAAAATGGAATTTTTTATTTTCCATTATTTTTTGTGCAATCAAAATTTGAATTTTCGATTTTGGAAGAAAATCCAAAAATTGGTTATGATAATCTTGTAGGGCTTTCAAAAAGAAATGTTTTTCTTCTTTTGACTTTTTTTCATATCGTGCGTTTTTCGGCTTCAAATTTTGATTTTCGGTTAATTAAAAAAATTTTGAAAACGCTATAACTCTGAGAATTTTCTTTTTATCGAAAAAAGTTATAGGAATAAATTGTTTGTTCTTTTTAATCCTATACATATCTGTACATAGAATTTTCAAATTCAGAAAAAAGTTGTCTCAAAAATTTTCAAAATGCGATCACTTTTTGAATTTTTATCAAAAATGGTTGGTTCACGAACTGGTCCTTTCTTTTAGGACCCAAAAAAAGTGTGCCAAAGATGAATTTGATTCGTTCATTATTTCGAGAGTTATCGTGTTTACCGACGGATGGCCGGACGGACAGACAGACGCCATCGTGAAAACCTAATTTTCGGATTCAGGGGGTCTCGAAACGTGGAGATCCGTTGAAAAAGTGTGATGTCAAATTTCCGACAATTCTAATACTTTCTCAATCATAAATGATGAGAATGTAAAAAATAGGAATTTCAGGCCAAAATGTTCTGCCCAGAAAATAGTCAGATTTTCAACCACAACAACGAATTTTTAATGAAAATAATGAATTTTAAACAAAAAGTTCATTTTCTACCGATATAATTGAATTTTCGACCAAAAAGGACGAATTTTCAATAAAACTGTTGAATGTTCAACAAAAAAAAAGATGAATTTTTAACGAAATTGTTGGTTTTCAATCAAATAATAAATTTTCCTATAATAAAGAAAATAGAAATACAAGGCAAGTAAATTTCTAAGAAGAATATGGAATCAGATGGTCGCAAAAATTTATTTTTAAAATTCCCTAATTTTTCCCAGACCAATTTTTTATTTCTCCTGAGCATTGATATTAAAAGACGAGAATAATAATCTTGTGTCGTTTTTAATATGAAATCATCGATAAACGGAGTGAAAAAATTTAAAATTTTAGAAATTTATTATCCTTGACTTTAAAGTCCCTTTTGTAAGAATTCCCTGACTTTTGCAAGATTTTTTCTTTTCAAAATCCTTGACTTTTACCTAACTTTCTCTGAAAATTTCATATATTGATATTTTTTCAGCTACTAAGTATTGCAGAATGTAAACAGAGAAAGGGCGGTTTATTATGTTTATTGCAGTACTCGACTGTTTCGAGCGTGGTGCCTTCTTCACATTTTCCAAACAAAAATGAAAATAACAAACATAATTTGTTCAAACCTTGCACTATAGAAAAGCTAGATTAAAAATTAAAAATCAGAAAAATATGAGTAACATCCATTTTTTAATCATAAAAATTACTTAAAATTAAAAAATACTGATAAACAATACCGCTTTGGGACCATCCATAAACTGTGTGACCTATTTTGGGCTTTTTCACAAAAATAGGAGGATAAATTCTTTTAAATCAAATTAGTTGTCATACCATATTAGCCATGTTGAGAGAATTTAAAGTTCTTAAAATTTTAAGTCAAAATATTATATTATTAACAAAATAGTTGAATTTTCAACCATAAAACATACATTTTCAACAAAACTTTTTTTAACCAAACAGTTGCATTAAAAATCAAACAGTTAAATTGCTAAGCAAATAATACGAATTTTCAACAGAATAGTTGAACTTTGAACCAAATAGTTAAATGTTTAAGACAAAGAAAATTTTTTTCGGAATCAGTTGAATTTTGAAAAACCGAAAATATAAATCTTTAAGCAAGGAAGATTTTAATTTAAAATTAAAAATAGTCGAATTTAACCGAAAACGACGAATTTTTAATGAAACAGTTGAATTTTCAACCAAAACAGATTAATTTTCAACCAAAATGTTGAATTTTTAATCAATTTTCAATTAAAAATATGAATTTTCAACCAACAATAGAATAGTTTTATTTCAAATAAAAAGAATTAATTTTAAATCTAAAAATAAATATTTAAAAAAAGTTAAACTTGCAACCAAGGAAACTAGTTTTTAACTGGAATGATGAATCTTAATAAAAAAATCATTTTTAAACATAAAGATTAATTTTTCCTAAAAAAGACTAATTTGGAAGAAAATCCATCAATTTTCCATCAAATAGTTGAATTTTCAACAAAAGAAATAAATTTAATTAATAACACTATTTAATATAGATTTTTAACATTATTAATTAGATTTTTTGTTTATTTAACATTATTTATTCAGATAGTTTAATTTTCAAGTAAAAAAGATCAATTTTCAACTATAGAAATATAAAATTTTAACCAAATAAATTAATTTTCAACTAAAATGACGAATCTTAAAAACTCAATTTTCCATAAAAGAGTTCAATAATCCACGAAATAGTTCAATTTTTAACCAAGAAGATTAATTTTCTCCAAAAAAAAGACAATTTTTCAACAAAATACATGCTTTTTTCACCAAATAGTTAAATATTTTGCAAAAACGTGAACTTTTATCCAAAAATAATATAGTCTAATTTTTAATTAAAGGAATTAATTTCTAACCGACAAAAGCGAATTTTCAACAAAATAGTTAATCTTGAAACAAAAGAATTTAATTTTTCTTCTAAAAATGACCATTTTTTAACAAAATACATACAGTTTTACCATATGGTTGAATAATCGAAAAAAAAATTAATTTTCAACCCAACAGTAGTTTAATTTTCAATTAAAAAAAAAAATATTTTTTATTTAAAATGATGAGTTAAAAAAAAATTCACAAGAGTTAAAAATTCAACCAAATAGTATACTTTTAAAACGAAAGTAATTATTTTTTAGGCAAAAAGATTAATTTCCCCCCCAAAAAAGACATTTTTTCCACAAAATACAAAAATTTGTCACCCAATAGTTGAATATTTAAAAAAAAAACTGAACTTTCATCCAAAAAGAATCCACAATGAAGTTCAAACTTCAACCAAAGAGTTGATGTTTCAATTAGAAAAGATCCATTTTCAATTAAAAGAAATCATTTTCAACCAAAAAAGCACATTTTCAACCAAAATAGCTAATTTTCAACAAAATAGTGAAATTTGCAAACAAAGGAATTAATTTGTAACTATAATCATGAATCTTAATAAAAAAGAATTTTCCCAACAAAGTTCAACATTCACACAAATAGTTCCATTTTGTACCAAAATAGTGATTTTTTAACTCAGAAGAGAAAAAGAAAATATCAAAACGGAAACTAGAAAATATACTTCAATTTTTAACCAAAGAAATGAATTTTTAACTAAAATGATGAATCTTAAAAAAAACGAATTTTCAACAAAAGCGTTCAACAAAAATTCAAGCAAATGTTGAATTTTCAACCAAAAGTTTGATTTTTGAACCAAAAAAGTTGATTTTCTACCAAAAACGGCAAATTTTTAACTAAAATTGATACATTTTTAATAAAAAAAGGCACCTAAATTTTCAGTAAAACTATTAATTTGCAATAAAAAATTCAGCAAATTTTCATTAAAGTGGTTAAATTTTTAACCAAATAGAAGATTATTCTCTTGAACGAGTTGAATTCCGACCAAAAAATATAAGACTTTTCAACCTTAAAAAATTGAACTTTTAACCGAAAATAAGTGAAATTTTCTTATTGGGTTCTATTAATTCAGTTGGAATTTCGGCAAACAAAAAACGAGAAATAGGGGGAAAAGGGGTAGTTTCTTGAAAATAGGGAAAAAGTCTTTAAAAAAGGGGAAAAGGGCCATCTTTCGTCAAATTCGCAAACTTGCTTAAAATGTATAAAATTGTAACGTACGTTCTGAACGGCCCCTTATTTATAATGTCACGGCATCAAACTTTAGGTAAAAGCAACCAGCTACTTGCTATCATTTGCAAGATAAAATTGATTTTATTATTAATGATGAATACTTCTTAATGCCAAGGCAATCGTTTTGCATTATCGGCAGACTAGTCTAGAAAATTGTTTTACGATTTAACTTTAGAGATCAATATCAGTTAAATATCCTTCGGTATCACCTTATCAGAATAGTAGATAACAAATCTATTCAAGTTGTTTTCAAGGTCCTTTCATATAAGATTCTAGAAAGAAAAACGATCTTTAAACTTTGAATCTCTCATTTGTTTACAGAATCTTGTCAGTGATCCTAAAAAAATATACTCGGAGAAATAGAAGACTAAAAATGGAAAAATAGAGGAATTTTAGGGACTCTAAAATGTACGGAAATTCAATAAATATTTGTAAAAAAAGTTCTTCACGAAACAGTTTTTAGAAAAGTGTTTAAAAAACTTTTTAGGGAAAATTCTAGCCATAGGGGCCTTTGGCACACGATAACTCGGCCGGGAATAAGGCTAGAGATTAAAAAAAAATCGGTTTGAAGTATTATGCATTTTGTAAGTCATATTAAACTCGTTTCATGTCCTAGTAGCCATTGTCGCCCAGCCTGGCTACTTGAGGGACCGAAACAAAGCAAAAACGCTTGGACATTTTAAACCATATTTCCGAAAACCGTAAAGATTTTTGAAATTTTATTGGTCTAAATTAAAGATAAGACTTTAAGGATTATGTGGTATAAATCTTGATTTTTTCCTACAACTTTCCTAAGTCATGCGACGAGTTGAAATCATGGTAAAAAATTCGAGAAATTCTCGAATGAAAAAAAAATTCAAACTTGCAAAAGTGTCTTTAAGAGATTTCTTTTTTTAACTGCTTCTTAAAAAATGCCTCACCTTATTTTAGATCGAGTTACCGTGTTTCAAAGTTTAGGCCCCTTGCGCTAGCCGTGGAGACAACCTGATATTTCAAGATTTAGATTTTCAAAAACTGGGGTGCATCGCGAAGTTCAAGACCTTAGAACTCGTTGCTCTCGCTTCCAGATTCCAGATCGTCATCCTCTCGGTTCTTCCCCCTGATTGGAAAAACGAGCGGTGTAACTAACCGTGGGTAGTTTTTATCCACAGAAATCGACTAACGAACGCGCTCGCGCCTTGAATATCACTTCGTTTACAAGAGCGCCTCTGTGGCGAAGAAATTGAAGAAATCGAAAAAGTCGAGCTTTTGCACCCCCGAGGGGCAAGCGTAATACTCTTCTCTACAATATACAAGATCTCCAAAAGGAATATCCCGAGTCCGAGTTTTGCGATCGTTATCGGCTCTCCGATATAATATAAAAGCGACCGATCATGCGTGAAACGGCACTCGTTACAAACCCAGACTGCACAAGTCCACACATGTGAAGAAGAATATTTTCAGAACGAGTCGATAACGATCTGTCTGTCGAGCATCTTCGTTACACCCAATAAACCGTTCAAAATAACCTGCGAATTATATGACGCGTTCATCAGATTCAGATCCACCCACAATTAGACATTCATCCTACGTTCAAGATTTTTCGAACAAGGGTCGCGAAATTAAGACGATGTCCACCAAATTTCCGGGCTATTCTTGCATTGAGGGTGGTCATTCGAATTTTAGAAAAAGATTCCCCAGGGTGGCGATTTATGACGCGATTTCAAATTCAAGGTCACTTCGAAGCTTTCCCGGGTGACGCTTGTTCAATTCTCTAGGTCAACTTAATTTAACTTAATTATGATTTCGATATCTTTAAATGAGTTAAATTCAGATTCAAAAATTTCTAAATTGATAATTTAAATTATTTAAGGTGTTTTTTGCTAATTGCAAATATGCTGAATTCTCTGCGCCTAGAATCTGACAACGCGCCACTAGGAGTGTACCCATGGTGAACCGAAAACAGGGGCTCAACGTCTCAAAGTGCATTTCAATTAAGAAAAAAAAACAAGACAACTTTTTGAAAAAAGGGCTCTTATCATGTACATGTATAAGCCTTAAGATTATGTTGTAAAAATATTACATCAAATAATTCATTCTTGTAGTCGTATATTGTATTATTCTAAAAACCGACTTGTTTGAAGCACCTTAACCCTTGTGCGCACACTTTGCAACCAACTTTATTCACGTTGATACACTCCCCGGATACACAGGTATCCATCTAATCTTTCTTTAAATTTATTGTGATAATTCAATATCAAAAGTGAGTTCCAATAGCAGAAAACACTTTAAAACCCACAAAACCTGTCCTGGATAGGCTGCAACCCAACACACAGTGTTGCACGTCGGGTTGCCGCACACATAATGTAACGAATAATTAATAATTAACTATCAATTAGTAATTTACCAAATTCTGAAAATAAAATTTGCTTAGAAATTTGTCAAATAAGGACGTATCGGAGGTAAGGTATTTAAATTTATGTTACAGATAAACAATTCTTTATTTATATCCTATACTGCATTAAATGACAGATTCCTTGCAATATAATTCAAAGTAGAACACTTTAGAATTTTAAAAATAAAAGCTTACAATTTTTAAATTCAATCACTCAATAATGTACCAGTCTACAATGAAAGCTTTAAACACTTTTTAATTAAACTAATTTAAATTAAATGCTGTTAAACTGAAAATGTACAGATTTAAAATACTCTAAATTTAAGAATTAATCAATAAAAATTATATAATTTAGAGCAATTTTATGTTAAGAATATTGAAACTGGATAGATCACAGTTTTTTTTGAGCTGAACGATTTGCAAAGTAAAAGTTAAATTAATTTAATTTTAAGTCATTACAAATTATTAAAAAATAAATAAATAAATAATGAGTTTAAATTTTCCCACGAATTTCAAGAAAATTTTTTTATTATCTTAAAAACTTTTGAAATTCTTAAAACAATTCACAATTTTATTTCAAAATCTTCTCTTTTAAAATGATTCGATTTTTTTATTTTTCCTGACAATTAATATCCAAAAATTAGAATTTTTATTTTGCAACATTTTTCCACAGAATCTTTTATAAATTGAATAAAATACTTTCAGATTAATATTAAAGAATTTCGAATTTACTTATTTTTTATTTCATTTTTTTTCAACGTTATTTTTCACGAATAAAACAAAAGGTGCGCGTCCTATCAAGTGATTCTTAACAAAATTGTAGATCTTTTTTGGGATAACAATTTTTGTTAATTCGTCTTTTTTCGCATCCTACATAGTTTGCCTACAAAATGGAATTTTTTATTATTTTTTTGTGCAATCAAAATTTGAATTTTTTATTTTTGAAGAAAATCCAAAAATTTGTCATGATAATATTGTAGGTCTTTTAAAAAGAAATGTTTTCCTTCTCTTGACTTTTTTTCATATCGGGCGTTTTTTGGCTTAAAATTTTGATTTTCAGTTAATTTAAAAATTTTTGAAAATGCTATATCTATGAGAATTTTTTTTTGATCGAAAAAAGTCATCAGGATAAATTGTTTGTTCTTTTTAAACTATAAATATTCATACATAGAATTTTCAAATTCAGAAAAAAGTGGTCTCGAAACGTGGAGATCCGTTGAAAAACTGTGACGTCAAATTTCCGACAATTCTAATACTTTCTCAATCATAAATGATGAGAATGTAAAAAAATGACTTTTCAACCATACACATGCAATTTTTAATCAGGACAAATTTTCAACGAAACAGTCGAATTTTCAAACAAAAAAGATTTAACCAAAATACGTAGCATTATCAAACAAATAGATGAATTTTAAATTTAAAAGGTTGAATATTTTTGAAAACAGCTGACTTTTAAATCCAAAAAAATAAATTTTTAACAAGAAATGTATTAGTTTATATTTCAATCAACAAAAAAAAAAAGAATTTTCGACAAAATATGACATTTTTAAGCCAAACAGTTGAATCTCCAACGAAAAAAAAAATGAATTCTTAACAAAGAATGTAATAGTTGATATTTCAACCAAAGGATGTGGAATTTGTGCCAAAAGAGATAAATTTTAAGACTAACAGGCCAATTAAAAAAATTAATTTTCTACCAAAAAGATGGATTTGAGACATAATATATAAAATTTCAAACAATTAGTTGATATTTCAATTAATATTTCAATCTGAATTTTTATTATAATTATGAGGTCTATTTTAATCAATTTCCAACCAAAGAATAAATTTTTAACAATCAAAGGTTTTTCAGTCAAAAAAAAAAGATCATCCAAATGCTTGAACTTTCAAGATAATTTTTAACAAAAGAAAAGAAATTTCCAACAAAAAATTAATTTTCTGGCTAAGTAGATGAATTTCCATTTTAAAAAGACGAATTTTCATCAAAATAATAAAATTTTTAACTAAAGATGTAATCGTCAGGAGGAATATGAATCTTGTAAAATTTTTTACATACAATTATTTCTTGAGGGGATTAAAAAAATGTCTAATATAAATGCATTTTTGTAAAATTTATTATCTTTGACAGTTAAAGTGCCTTTCATACAAATTCCCTGAATTTTGGAAGATTAAAACAAAAAATTTTATATAAAATTTTCTAAAAAAAAAGTTCAATATAAAATAATTTTACAATCAAAAAGTTGAAAATGAAAACAAATTTTGTATAGAACGTTGAAAATCAAGGGAATTCTATAATCATGTAAAACTGAAACCAAATTTTCGTTACAACGAATTATAACGTTAACACTTAGTTTTTGCAATCAAACTCTTTAAATTTTCAATTATTTCGGATCGTTTTTGAATGAAAATTTTCAAATTGTTCATTATACTCTTTAAAATCCAACCATGGCAATTATAAATGTAAAATTGAAACTTACGAAAAAGAAAAATTCAGCATTCAACAGAAAAATAAATTTAAAACAAAATTTTAAACTAAAAATCGGACCATTTATACATAATTTGAACAATAAATAAAAATAAAAAAATACACATATAAAATTTTCATTGGTTTAAATTTGGAATAATCTTTTATCACGCATTATTTTATTTATATTATATATTAAATATTGATTAATAATTTGATATTGTTAAATTGTTGTAAATAGAAATCCTTGAATCCTTCAAGTTTAAGGGTGTTAATTTAAAATTTGAATATAACAATTTTAACTGATTCATTAAAAAATGTGTAATTTGTAATTGTAAGTGTTGATATTGTTATATAAATAACAATTAAACAATAATTAATTTTAAATAATTTGACTAAAAGTTTAAGATATACTTATATTTTTGAAGAAATTAACCAAAAATTTAGAATGTTCTCAAGAATTTGTAATGGTTTAAAGAGAATAATTTTTTTCAAAAATTTTCCCGGGAAAATTTTAGGCGATTTTTTCGTTTTAAAAACTAATTTTCAGAGAAGTTTTAAAAACATTTCCAAGCTTGTCCAATAATAATTACAGGGCCGATTACGTAACTTTTTCAAATGTCTGAAGTCTTAGCAGAAATTTACAACAAATTTTTACTTTTACTAAAACAATTTTTACTTTTACTGACCATTAACATAAAATACCAGAATTTTAATCTTCTAACATTCTTAAGGTCGAATATTTGAGAAACTGAATCAAACAATATTTCAGATACAAAATAAAAGTTTTCAAATTCACTTATTTATTTTAAACAAAAAATTACTTTTCCACCCTTAAAGATGACTTCTTAAAAAAATATTTAAATTTTCAACAAAATGAATAAATTTTCGAAAATTAATTAAATTTTAACCTAAAAACATGAATTTTCAACAAAAAAGTGTAATAGTTGATATTTCAACCAAAAAATATGAAACGTCATTTCAAAAAAGTTAGTTTTACAACCAAAATAACGAATTTTTAACAAATAAAGATTTTTCAGTCGTGAAAGAAAACAATTTTGATCTAAATGAACATTTTCATCAAAATAGTTGAATTTCACCAAAAAGATAAACCTTTATTTTAAAAAATGTCAAGAAAGTAGTTCATTTTTATCCGGCGCAGTGCAATTATCAATTTAAAAAGATAAATTTTAAAAAAAGTTAACATTGAACCAAAGAGATGAGAGATCCAAATGAGATCCAAAAAAGATTTTAATTTGACTTTTCAACATCAAAGTATGAGTTTTAAATAAGAAGTAAATTTTCTATAGAGATACTTGAATTTTCAACAAAATAATTGGGTTTTCAAACAAAAAAGCATTATTTTTTAACAAAATTCTTAAATTTCCAACCAAACAGTTGCATTTTCATACGAGAAAGACGAAATTTCTAGTAAAATAGATGAATTTTCAAATTAAAAATACAAATTTTAAAAAGAAAACATAAAAATATGAATTTTGAACAATAAGTTAATTTTCTACGAAATAGTTAAAATAAAAAAAAAATAGTGCAATATTTTTCCCTGACCATTAATAATTAAAAACCAGAATCTTAAACTTGTAATATTTTAAACCTAGAATCTTTTATAAACGGAATAAAACAATTTAAAATTAAAATTTAAAAATTACAAATTTATTCTGCTTGAAAGTTATTGAAATTTATATAAATTCCTTGACTTTTGCAAGATCTTTTTTTTTAAGTCCCTGACTTTTCACCGAACAATAAAATTGCCTGAATTTTTTAAAATTGTTGTTGGACAAGTTTGTTTTTCACTCAATATGTTACTTTCGCGAGTAAAATTAAATTCATAAAAAATTCGTGCACAATTAGTGTAAATTATTGTTTCATTTATGAAATTCTAAAAATTACGTACATGAATTAAGGCCATGTGACGAGTGAATCGCGTGACCAGATTCCTACCTTATGGCCACCTTTTTTATTTCCCAACTTATTTTCACAGGAAGCGCCACATCGAGTTGAAAATTTGGGATAATAAATAAGAAGCAGTAAGAAAGGTGGGTCTGGTCCTAAACTTTAATAATTATATAAAAAACAAAAAAAATTATTTACAACAAAAAACTTTTTTCATAATTATACACATTTAGGACCAGACCCACCATTCTTAGTGCTTCTTGCTTAATATCCCAAATTTTTAACTCGATGTGGCGTTTCGTGTCAATATAAGTTGGGAAATAAAAAAAGTGGCGGTAAGGTAGTAATCTGGCCACGTGACCCACTCATCACATGACCTTAAGCCCCCCCCCCTTACGTAACAAATCGTAACAAAATCTCTAAACCCCTCCTTCCCCCTTGAGCGATTACGTAATTTAAGTACGCTTCCTTCCCTAAAAAATTATTTTTATCAATCTTACAATAAATGGTTTTAAAAAGAAACTATGCAAAATCACCCGTGATGATGAAAGATTTTTCACTAATCAGAAAATAATAAAAAAAGTTTAAACTTTGCAAATTTTCGTTGATTCTATATCCTGGTCATTTTTTACCATTTGAAAATTTCTTTAATGACTGATGTTGGTGGAAAACCAAGCTGTGCCTCTAATTACCAAAATTTGTAGAGACCTTGAAAATCGCTGTATATAGGGGTAGCATCTTTCGATTTCAAAGCAATGAGGGATATCAGAAGGCGGGAGAGCTGAATGAGAGAGGCTCGAATTCTCCTCCTCTGTTTTTCTTCTGCCTCGCACTTTTCCTCTCCTTTTCCCTCAGGAGTCTCATCCATCAGTCACTTAATATTTCAAAGCACTCGTCTTCTCTCACTCTTTTCAGACCGTCCTGCTAGGTCCTACGAGTATATAAGTCGCCCTTTTTAAAACCTTAAAACATCGTGCCGCCGCTTCATGACACTCGGGTTCAGAGCAAAGTTCTCAGGCGTTGCTTAGGGACATCAGGGGTGTCGAAGGTACCCACCCTGTCTCGACTTTATCGAAAATTTAGGATCTTGAAGAGATTTCAATTTTTTTCACCAGCCAAGCGAAAATTCTCCCAGGTTCTATTACTACCATCAGATGACGTTAATAGTTTCCAGTTGGTATTTTTGATTATACAAACCATCAGGATCTAATCATCTGATTTCAAATTTAAGGAAAAAACGTTAAATAATGGCAATAAAAAACGGTTAATTTCAAATTCTATACTTATCGACTAATCTATATCGATTTATAAAATCAACAATCAACCAAAATTGTTAAAAAGTGCATGGGTTTATTTTCAATTAATATCTTGAAACTATTCCGAAACTATTGTTGTCAGGAAACTCATGTTCAGGATAAGGATGAAGCTATTTTTTTTTGTCGTTTGAAATAAAAAATCTGCAAACTTTAGATTTATGAGAAATGTAAGGTAATCAGAATAATATATTTACAGGGTGGCGATTTGGGGGACAATTCCGAATTCCCGGCTTTTCCGGGTCAAGTTTTTCAATTTTCCCACTCAAATAAAAGTGAAATGTTCATATTTGTCGCAAATATGCACGCCGCACGTTTAAACAACAAAAATCATTTTTAGACAAGAGGAATAACTTTCAAAAAGAAAATCATTTTCAATATTCGAGTTGAATAAGTTAAATTTTTCAGTTAAAAAAATTACAATAAAAAAAAGTTACGTTTCCAATTTAAGGGATTAAATTTCAACTGCAATTGTAAATGTGTGACTAGAATAGATGAATTTTAAACTAGAAAAAGCTAATTTTCTATAAAAAATTATTTTTTTAACAAAATATCATTTTCATCTAAATTGCTGAATTGTTTGAATGAATCACGTTCATACTAAACATCCTTTGACTCAACAGAGCTAAAAATTTAAAAACAACTGAATTTTGAATAAATGCTTTAATTTTCCACTAAAAATATCAATTTCCAACAAAAATGGAAAAGTTAAACTTTCAGTTAAAAACATTTCTTAGAATAGTTGAATTTGAAGCCCAAAAGATAAATTTTTAATCAAAATGATGAATATTTAACTGTAATACTTGAATTTTCAGCCGCAAAGATGAATTTTATAATAACAAAATTAATTTTCTACGAAAAATACAATTTTTCAACAAAATAACATACATTTTTTAACGAAATAGTTTAATTTTCAAATAAAGCAGACAAATTTTTATCCAAATGGTTGAATATTGAACTAAAAAGAAAATCTGCTTTCAACTGCAATAGGTGAATTTTCAAAAAAAAAAAAAAAAAAAAAAAATTACTGAAAAAAAATTGTCACCTAAAAATCAAATAATAAGTTAAAAACAAATTGATGTTCAAATAGATGAATTTTTAACTGGGGCTATGAAACATTTAATCAAGATGATGTATATTAAAAGGAAATAATTGAACTTTAGGCCAAAATGATGAATTTTCAACCAAGAAGATTAATTTATACCAAAAATGACGAACTTTCAACAGAAAAAGATCATTTTCGAACAAAAAATTGAATAATTGAATTTTGAGTCAAAAATTTAATGTTTGACCAAAGAAATGAGTTTTTAATTAATACTATAGAATACTGTAATGCTATAATAGTTATATTTTAAGTTGAAAAATAAAAAATTTAATTAAAACGAAAACAAAATTTCAACAAAATAGTTAAATTTTCCGAAAAAATTCTTTCTCATTCAAACAAAAAACAATTTTTCAATGAAAAAGCATATTTTTAAACTCAAGAAAGGAATTTTTAATTAAGATTATGAAACTTAAAACAAAATATAATTTTTAACCAAGGAGTTCAACTTTTAACCAACTAATTTTATTTTCATCCTAAAAGATGAACTTTCAAGTAACATGATAAATATTTAAATGGAATATTTTCACTTTTAAACAACAAGAATCATTTTTAGACAAGAGGATTAACTTTCAAAAAGAAAATAATTTTCAATATTCGAGTTGAATAAGTTAAATTTTTCAGTTAAAAAAATTACAATAAAAAAAGTTACATTTCCAATTTAAGCAATTAAATTTCAACTGAAATTGTAAATGTTTGACTAGAATAGTTTAATTTTTAACTAGAAAAAGCTAATTTTCTATGAAAAATTAAATTTTTTTAACAAAATATCATTTTCATCCAAATTGTTGAATTTTTAACAAGAAATGATCAATTATGAACTAGAAATGGACATTCACATTTTTAGTTGAAGGAATTAATTTTCAACCACCCTGATAAATTTTTTAACTGAAAAGATGAATTTTCCACAAGACACATCAATTTTGAAACAAATAATTGAAATGTAAAAAAAGATAAATTTTTAATTTAAGATTGAACAGAAATCTATTGTCTGATAAAATTTTTTGTATGCTTAAAATACATGAAAAAGATTGACAATTGAAAACCAAACTGCCAAACTATCTTACTTTTCTGATCATTAGAAACAAAATAAAAAATAATTATTGAAAAAAGAAAGAAAAAATTAATTTTTAACCAAAAATAGATTAGTTCAATTTTCTATTAAAAATCTAATTTTTCAAAAAAAATTTTATTTTCAGCAAAATAGTTAAATTTTTAGATAAAAAAAATTTATTATTAACAAAGTAATTAAATTTCTAACCAGAGGTGAATTTTCAATTAAAATGATGAATCTTCAATAAAAAAAGCAATTTTTCATAAATGAATTTAACTGTAGATAAAGTAGAAATCAGTTTTATAAATTGGCCAAAATTATTTAACTAATGAAAACTTGAATTTAAAAATTCAAATTTTGATCATATAAAAAATAATGAAAAATCAAAAATGCCATTTTGCGGTCAAACTATGCAAGATACGAAAAAAATGAATGAACTACAACTGCGCGCTCTGAAAAGATCAACAAATCTGTCACTAATCACTTTCTGATAGGACGCGTAGTTTTTGTTTTTAGTCGTAAAAAACTAAATAAAAAGAAAATTAAAGTTTTGGATAAACGACACAAGCTATGAAAAAATTAACTAGACAAAAGTTGCTCTTCCAAAGAATAACGAAACCTCATTCAAATTTGTCATGAATAATTTTTAATATAACACGCAGTATTTGTTTTAATCATAAAAAATAAGATTAAAAATAAAAAAATCAAATTTTTGGAATAACGACACAAGAGACGAAAAAAATTAAAAGACAAAAAGTTCTTTAACCAAAAAATATTTACAAATTTGTTAGAAAGTCTGGTTATAAAAATATATTAAAAGTAAACAAATAAACTTTATGGAAAAAGGACACAAGAAACAATAATATTTTATTTAACAACATTTTTCGCCTAAATTATATTTACGTTGAATATAAAAAAATTAAATTTATGGAAAAATGACACAAGTTGCAATAGAATGTTTAATAATAATTTTTATTTTAATAGAATGCGCTTTTTTCAATGATAAAAATAAGACAATGAAAATAATTTTGTTCCAATACTAATTCATATTTTGCATGGTAATTATATAAATTTATTTAAATGGTATAACATTTTTCAGGGTGGCTAAGATTTAAATCTAATGCAAAATAAAAAAATAATCAAATATTAAAGTAATCATTAAAAACAAGATTTGTACTTTATTCTGCAATATGTGAATAAGCAGCCCCACACCGAGGTAAGGAAAGAAATATAATATACATTTTATATAATACAGTTGAACATAATGTACAAAAGTTCGCATTTTTGACGTAATCAAATGCGAAGCATGAGATACGTGTTGAGAATGTGTTCGTTAAAGCCGAAGGAGCTTTAACAAAAGAGAACTCACAATCACCAAATAAAAGTAGTCGATGCATCGAGCGCAAGACAAATACCGTATCGAGCGTGGAGCGCGTGAACCAACAGTCGCTCGCCCAAACTTGTAAGCAGCGCGCGAGGAGAATGTACCTCACAGCAGGCAGATTTTTTTTAAAACTCGATTAAAATTTTTCACTCTGTAAATATTATTTGACATAATTTTACTATTCTAAAACAATGCAAGGCCCAAGAAAAGATGTCACTTGCGCTAATATTGTTGCAAGTGAAATTCAACTTTTGTAGTTTGAATCAAATTCCCTTCCTTTTTTACACATAAAGCTGTAAAATTAGAAAGGCAAATTTTCGTCTCTTACCTTTGCAGAATAAAAAGGCTTTTGAAATAAATAATGCATATCACACTCGCAGATCAATTATAAATAGGGTGGATGAACCATGAAATGGATCGTGCAGCTCAAAAAAGAAACGAGGCCCGCAGCGCAGCGTCTTCAGAGACGTTTCAGGAATATCGAGGACGTAATTATCCATAATTACCGAGTCTTGACTCTTGAGCAGCGACAGTGGTTGGCCTTGTGTGGTAATTGTACTAATTATTACAGGCCTACTCTCCCCCCCCCCCTTTTCTCCTCCTCTCACCCTGTTATGTTGGATTCGAGAATCTCTTCTTTGATTTTAGAACCTGTCTCCCCGCTCTTTCTCCGACAGTCATTCCAAATATTTTCTTAGAAAACGAACGCTCCTGTAAACCACGAGTTCGAACGTTATGCATTCGCAAGCCAGAATTGCTTTCTTTGAATCTTTTCAGATGCTTGAGAAAAATACGGCTTTTTTTATTGCTATGAAGGGATGACAGCACGCAAAAAAGCTCAAAAAAGGAGACAGATTAAACATTGATTTTTACATTTAGAAAAGAAGAAATAATTTTTTTTTATAAAAAAGTTCACATTTTTTAAATTGTTTTCATATTCAAGTGTTATGTCCAAAAGTGAGCAAAATACTTATATTTTTTACCGATTTCCTTCTTTTTGGATAATGATCCACGCGATCTTCCAAGGACGAGGAAGAAGAATTATTACACTAATTAAAAATTAATAAATTTATTTATTATGCGTTTTACTGGACTTGATCATTATTTTAGAGGACAAAATAAGATGAGTAAAATCTGATTTAAAAAAATAATTGGGACTGACAGCTGGTTGGAACTTGCTCGTGTTTTTGTTTTATGTCAATCGCTTCATGAAAAAAAAGGAAACCGAGAACTAAAAATCATATTTGCCGTAAAACGCAAACATTTATTTGAATTAATGATGTTCATTCTACACATCCTTCGAGAGAACAGAGCAAAATATTGCAAAATAAATAAAATTTGAAGAAAAAATAAATTAAATTTACAAAATAGTTACATTTTTAACTGTAGAGATAATAATTTTCAACTTGAAATGAATAGTAACATTTTTAGCTCAAAAAAATAATTTGAAACCAAGCAAAGGAGTTTTAAAGAAAATAAATTCATCTTCAACTAAAGCAGTTGAATTTCAATCAAAAATTAATTTTTAGTAAAAAAGATAAATGTATCGTCAACCAAAAGTTTGATAATAATATTACAAGTTAAAAAAATTAATTTTTAACTTCAACTATGGAATTGTCAATTGGAATAAGTTGAATCTTCAGTTAAAAAAATTACTTAAAAAAAAGTTAACTATCAAAATAATAATTATATTTTCCAAGAAAGTGGTGAATTTCTATATAAAATTGTAAATATTTAACTCGAATAGTTGCATTTTAAACCAGAAAGATGAATTTTTAACTGAAATGACGAATCTTTGAGTTAAAAAAACAAAATTTTTCAACGAAGAACCATACATTCACAGAAAAAACAGAAGATAAACTTTACATCGATTTCAGACGAAAAATTCTCTGCAACAAAAATTAACTTCACAGGATAAACTTTACACAAATATCGGTTGAAATTTCTTTTGTTTATCCATAACAAACAAGTGTTTTTTCAAAGACGCGAAGTTTACTAAATAAAACTTTATCGCTCTAAAAAATTTCCTGCAACAAATTTTATTCTTAGTTTTTTCTGTGTTTTATTTCCAACCTAAAAGATGAATTTTCAAGTAAAATGATTATTACATAACTGGACTACTTGAATTTTTAACCGAAAAGAAGAATTTTTAAACAATAAGATTAAATTTGACAGGTAAAAATAATTTTCTACACAAGAAAAACATTTTTTTTACAAAATATGTGAAAGGTGAATTTTTAACGAAATATTAGAATTTTCAATTAAAAAAGAAAAATTTTCATCCAAATTGTTAAATTTTGAACTAGAAAAGATCAATTTTCAAAAAAAAGGGAATAGTTAAATTTCTATTTACAGAATTATATTTTAATCGAACAGATAAATTTTCAACTAAAATGATAACTCTTGAACTGGAATAGTTGAATTTTATGCCAAACAGATGAATTTTCAACCATAAAAAATTATTTTCTATTAAAAAAGCGAATTTTTCACAAAGTACATAAATTTCCAAACAAATAGTATAATTTTTAAATGCAAAATTTCAACTCTCAACCAATTGGTTGAATTTTCACAAAAAAAAATTAAATTTAACAAAGTATTTAGTTTCAATCAGAGATGAATTTTAAATAAAAATGATAAATCTTCAGCCAAAAAATTAATTTTTGAACAAAACAGTTTAACTTTTAACCAAACAGTTGAATTTTTAATTAAAAAAAGATGCATTTGCAACGAACAATGTAAAAAAAAAAAAATTCTATGATAATTCAGAAATAATTTTTTTAAGACACTACTTCTGTTCTAAAAACGGATTGAAGTACTTTATTTTATCTGAAATTTAGAAAAAGGAACTTTTAAATTGTGACGAATTCTGACTTGGAACAGGGATATTTTAAATTAATTTCTTTTAAATCCGAATTATAATTTTAAAAAAACAAATTCCCCTTCCAAGTAAAAAATTCCCTGTTCCAAGTGACATCTTTTATACCGAAACTTTCTATCCTTAAATACAAATGATAAGTATGTTTTTAAATTCCTTGTTCCAAGTCAGATAAATGAGAAGTAAGCGAATAAAACGTGACAAATCCAGTTTTTGAAAATATTGAAATAATGATTTCTCTCTGCATGTTTGGGTAACCGTAAATTCTATTATCAAACTTAAGTAACCGAAAAAATATCACAAAGCAAAAAATTGACGATAGGTTTTTCTTGTAATGATAAAAAAAATCTTTTTCTCTTAAAGTATAGATATATTTTAAAATGTTCAAAATCAGACTCAAGGAACTTTAGTTCTTCAAATCGCATAATGAGCTCTCTTTTTAATTAATAAAAGCAAACGTCCATTTTTCGGGGTTCTACAGTAACATTTTTAAATTTTCTGGGTTAAGTCAAGAGCATTAATTGATAGTTGCACGTGAAAAAATAAGTTTATTAATATTTAATATCTCGAAAATAATACTCTCAAACAATAATCAATTATAATTTAATTAGAGTAAACTAAGATAATCTGACAAATTTAAGATCCATAAAACGTACATAAATTCGTAACCTTAACTATACTGATATCGGCCAGAGTGACGTTGTGCGTAAACTAAACTGAAATCAGACAGTGACTGTGTGCGGAAACAAGAAAAACAGACATATTAAAGCTGTGCGGAAACTAGGGTGAGATTGGTTAGAGTGAACACGTTCGGAAACTAGACTGAAATCGGGAAGAGTGACTGTGTGCAAAAACTATACTGAGATCGGACATAGTGACTGTGTGCGGAAACTATAATAAAAACAGGCAAATTGAAGCTGTGCGGAA
>NC_046659.1:158500128-158501494 GCF_010883055.1 Belonocnema kinseyi
ATCGACATTTTTTTCGATGTTTGCATTAAAATAAAAATTAAATAAACAAAAAAATAAAAAATCTACTCTCACCATTTTCTGAAAAATTTAGTTCTGAATTTGCCAAAAAAAAAAATTCTAAAATCGGTGCATAATTGCGTTCTAAATGTCATTTTGAACCTCGTTTTCCGATTTCACCCCACTCTTTCCGATTTTAATCTAGTTTCCGCACACCTTCAGTTTTCCTGATTTTATTCTAGTTTCCGAACACCGTCACTCTGTCCGATCTCAGTAAAGTTTCTGCACTCCGTCACTCTGCCCGATTTCATTCTAGTTTCCGCGCATGTTCACTCTACCTAATCTCCTAATCGAAGCCTAGTTTCCGCACAGCTTCAATCTGCCTGGTTTTACTGTAGTTTCCGCACACCCTCACTGTGCCCGATCTCAGTTCAGTTTCCGCAAACTGTCACTTTGCCCGATTTCAGTCTAGTTTCCGCACACCTACACTACTCGATCTCAGTCTAGTTTCCGCACACAGTCACTCGGTCCGATGTCAGTATAGTTTTTGCACACAGTCACTCTTCCCGATTTTAGTCTTGTTTCCGCACACCTGCATTCTTCCTGATTTATTCTAGTTTTCGATCACCGTCACTCTCTCCGATCTCAGTAAAGTTTCTGCACTCCGTCACTCTGCCTGATTTCAGTCTAGTTTCCACGCGTGTTCACTCTACCCAATCTCACCCTAGTTTCCGCACAGCTTCAATTTGCCTGTTTTTATTATAGTTTCCGCACACAGTCACTATGTCCGATCTCAGTATAGTTTTTGCACACAGTCACTCTTCCCGATTTTGCTCTTGTTTTCGCACACCTGCATTCTTCCTAATTTTATTCTAGTTTTCGATCACCGTCACTCTCTCCGATCTCAGTAAAGTTTCTGCACTCCGTCACTCTGCCCGATTTCATTCTAGTTTCCGCGCATGTTCACTCTACCTAATCTCCTAATCGAAGCCTAGTTTCCGCACAGCTTCAATCTGCCTGGTTTTACCGTAGTTTCCGCACACCCTCACTGTACCCGATCTCAGTTCAGTTTCCGCAAACTGTCACTTTGCCCGATTTCAGTCTAGTTTCCACACACCTACACTACTCGATCTCAGTCTAGTTTCCGCACACAGTCACTCGGTCCGATTTCAGTATAGTTTTTGCACACAGTCACTCTTCCCGATTTTGCTCTTGTTTTCGCACACCTGCATGCTTCCTAATTTTATTCTAGTTTTCGATCACCGTTACTCTCTCCGATCTCAGTAAAGTTTCTGCACTCCGTCACTCTGCCTGATTTCAGTCTAGTTTCCACGCGTGTTCACTCTACCCAATCTCACCCTAGTTTCCG
>NC_046659.1:158501594-158507987 GCF_010883055.1 Belonocnema kinseyi
TTCGATGTTTGCATTAAAATAAAAATTAAATAAACAAAAAAATAAAAAATCTACTCTCACCATTTTCTGAAAAATTTAGTTATGAATTTTTCAAAAAAAAAAAAATTCTAAAATCGGTGCATAATTGCGTTCTAAATGTCATTTTGAACCTCGTTTTCCGATTTCACCCCACTGTGCGGTGTACGGAAACTAGACTGAGATCACCATTTTTATCTATTTTGATTGCATACAATTTCATGATACCAACTTTGGGACTCACTGGTTTTAATTATGTAGGAAGAGTCGCGTATGGTTGATGGTTGCACAAGGCTTTTTTTTAAACAATTATGTCATCGATGGTTTCACATTTTATGTTATGTCCAATTCAATGTTAAGAGATAATTAATGAAAGTCACGAATGCGCTTGACGTGACACAAGAATATTTGCTCTTCGAAAAATTATATAATTTAAGAAATGATTCATTCCAGTTGTTAAGATACATTTAAAGAAACTCTTACTTTCGTCTTTAAATATTTCTATGGACGCCAATATTTTAACGTATCTAGAAATTTTAACTGTTTCTATCGATACTATGAGCCACAGATTGTTAGATTTTAAATAGTAAAATTTTGTTAATCTTCAATTAAAAATGCTTTAAAGTTTACACATTTGTTCGGAAATGTCTTTATTGCATATCAAATTCTTAAAAAATCGAATAAACACTTATCAAAGATATTTTTTAAATATATTATTGCTTATTAAAAAAAAAACATTTTTCAAGGCCTATCAGCGAAAAATCCTGTGTCAAAGGGCGATACCATAATATCTCGGGGGTAGTTCTTTTTGGAAAAAATTGAAAATTAAATTTGTAATTTATACCACTTAATCGGCTATGTTTTTCAGATAAGATCTTCTTTAACCGCATTCTGAAATTCAATACTTCGGGAGTAAGTTTAAATGTCCATTGAAAGAAACTGAGGATTTAGTATTTTTTATCGCAAAGCGCAGCTTGAATCAGCAACACGTCATTTCAATTTTACAGAATTTTTTTTTGCACTCCTGAAAAATTCCGATTTTGTCGTTTATCTAGTTCTTCACTGCCACCCTTCAATTGATAATTCAGAAATTGCTGACTTTAAAACGTTTAAAAACTGTCTAATATTACAAACTCTAAATTGTTTAATTTCAAATCCTCATAATTAAATAGTTACATTTCCAATTAAAAAATCAGTCTTGACCTAACAAAATTAAAAATTTCGAACAAAATAGTTCAGTTTTTAACTAAACAGATGAATTTTCAAATAATTCAGCAAAACAGTTCAACTTTGAACCATTAAATAAAAAATTAATATTCAACAAAAAACCGAATGTTTTTTTTTGATAAATTAGTTACATTTTTAACCAAAGAAATGAATTTTCAACTAAAACGATGAATCATCAATTCTAACAGTTAAATTTTAAGTAAAAAAATAAATTTTCAACCATAACAAGAAAAAAGAATCTTTAACGAAAGAGATTACTTTTCAGTTAAAATTAGGAATCTTCAACGGGAACAGTTTAATTTTCAGTTAAAAAATTAATAGTCAATAAAAAAGAACGAATTATGAACAAAATATTTAAATTTTTAACTAAAGAACGAATTAATTAAATTTGTAACAGAGAGATGAATTTTCAATTAGAACGATAAATCTTAAACTAAACAGTTAAAATTTTAGTGCAAAAACAAATTTTCTACAAAAAAGATGAATTTTCAACGTTAAAAAAGATTAATATTCAAGTAGAATAATTAACTTTGTAGTTTAAAAATACATTTTCAACCAAAAAAACAACTTTTTTTCAACAAAATATTTAAATATTCAGTGAAAAAAAAAAATTTCAAACGAAAATAAAATAAAAAGAACTGTTTTGTAGATACATAATTCGTCTTCTTTGCTTCCAAATACAATTTGGTAAAAAAAGACATGTAGGTTTTGAAAATTTTATTTTATTTATGAGAATGTTCTTGGTGCAAATATCATCTTTTTCCTTAAAAAATTAAATATTTGGTAAAAATTCCTCTTATTTGTTTGAAAAGTTAACTATTTTGTTGAAAATTAATCTTTTTCGATTGAAAATTAAGTTTCATATGGAAAATTAATCTATTTGTTTGATTTGTTTTGGTTGAAAATTTCAATCATTGGTTCAAAATTCAACTGTTTACTTAAACATTAAACTTTTTAGTAGATGCTCCTTTTTTCTTTTACATTCGACAATTTTGTGAAAAATCCATGTTTTTTTGTTGTTGAACATTTATGTATTTTTATTAAATTCGCCTTTTTTGGTTGAACTCCTTTTGGTTGAACATTCAACTACTTTATTAAAAATTCATCTCTGGTTGAAATCTAAAATATATGTTTATAAATTGAACTTCTTTGTCGATAATTCGTCTTTTTTGCTTTTATTTTTGACAATTTTTTTTGACAATTCATGATTTTTTTTTTAAATTCGTCTTTTTTGCAAGAACATGAATCAACATCAAAATTTAACTAATTGGTTCAAAATTCATATTGTTTGAAAATTCGACTATTTTGTAGAAAATTTATATATATATATTTTTTTATTGAAAATTAACCTTTTTTTGTAATGAAAATTAGCTTTCTTTTTTAAAATGAATCTTTTTTTTTAATGAAAATTAAGTTTCTTGTTCAAAATTCTATTTTTTGGTTTTATTAAGGACATGTGATATTTAGAAAATTGTCGATTTTACCAGTTTTAGGTTGCTATCAACGTGCATGTATATTTAGAGGTTATGTGTGTTACAATTCACCCGAGCGTTTCTTCCAAACTACACAATATTTTTGGCCGGAAACTTTGGACGTACAAATAAACATAGTAACTAATCTCCCGGAACTAACCTTGTTTGCAGCCAATCAAAAAAGTTTATTTCGTAAATAATTTCCAGATTATCGGAAAGGCAGAGATGAAAAACGACATAACCTCAAAATAATGCATATGCATAACATTTTTATTTAGTAAAATAATTGTTTTTTTGTTATTATCCCTGAAAAATGAATCTGGGGACGTCCGTTATGATATTTTATAGCATCTCCGAATTTAGTTTTAAAAAATTTTCATTTTTGTGGAAAAAAAGCCTGGGAAACTTAAGTATCACATGCCCTTAAATTTGTCTACTTGTAGAATATCAATCTTTTTCGTTGAAAATTCAAATATTTCGTTAAAAATTTGGCTTTTTTGTAGATAATTCTTTTTTTTTGCCTTTAAATTCTACAATTTTGTTCAAAATCCAATTGGTTGAAAATTAAACTATTTCGTTACATAGTTCAACCGTTTAGTAGATGATTCGTTGTATTTTTGTTTCCAAATTTAAGAATTTTTTTAAAACTTCATGATTTTTTCTTGTTAAAAATTGGTCTTTTTTGGTATAATGTTATTCTTTTGAATTGAAAATTTAACTATACTAAAGATTTAACCTTTTTGTAAATGTTTTTTGTTTGTTGACAATTTATGTTTTTTTTTCTAAGTTCGTCGTTTTTGGTAGAACTTCTTCGGGTTGAAAATTCAACTATTTGATTAAAAATTCACTCCTGGGTGAAAATTCAACTATTTGGTTAAAAAATTAACTTCTTTGCAGATCATTCGTTTTTATTTGCTTTTATTTTCGACAATTTTGTTGAAAATTCATGTTTTTTATTAATCTTTTTTGGTAGACCCTTTTTTGGTTCGAAATTCGACCATGTAGTTAATGATTCCACTGTTTTGTTGATAATTCGTATTTTTTGCTTCTAAATTCAATAATGTTGTTAAAAATTCATGCTTTTTTAAATACATCTTTTCAGAAGAATATTAATTTTTTGGTTGGAAATTCAATTATTTGATTCAAAATTCACCTATTTTATTGGAAATTCGTCCTTTTTCTAGATAATAAGTATTTTTTCTTCTAAATTTAATAATTTTCTTAAGAAAATTCATGTTTTTTTTTTAATTCGTCTTTTTTGGTAGAATATTAATCTTTTTGGTTGGAAATTCACCTATTTGGATAGAAATTCAACCTTTTTGTAGACAATTCGTCTTTTTTACTTCCAATATCAACAATTTTTTCGAAAATTCATGTCTTTTTTGCTGAAAATTCGTCTGTTATGGTAGGACTTTTTTGGTTGAAAATTAAACTATTTCGTTAAATAGTTCAACCATTTAGTAGATGATTCTCTGTATTTTTGTTTTCAAATTTAGGAATTTTGTTAAAACTTCATATTTTTTTGTTGTTAAAAATTGGTCTTTTTTCGTAGAACGTTATTCTTTTTAATTGGAAATTTAACTATATTAAAGATTGAACCGTTTTGCAAATAATTCAACTTTTTGCCTTTCAAATCCGACAATTTTGTTGAAAAAGTATGTTTTTTTGTTTGTTGACAATTTATGTTTTTTTTTTCTAAGTTCGCCTTTTTTGGTAGAACTTTTTTGGGTTGAAAATTCAACTATTTGATTAAAAATTGCACTTTAGTTGAAAATTCAATTATTTGGTTAAAAATTTAACTTTTTTGCAGATAATTCGTTTTTTTGCTTTTATTTTCGACAATTTTGTTGAAAATTCATGTTTTTTTTTAAATCTTTTTTGGTAGACCTTTTTTGGTTCAAAATTCAACTATTTAGTTAAAAATTTAACTATTTTGTTGATAATTAGTATTTTTTGCTTCTAAATTCATCTTTTTAGAAGAATATTAATCTTTTTTGTTGAAAATTCAACTATTTCGTTCAAAATTCACCAATTTTATTGTAAATTCGTCCTTTTTCTAGATAATTAGTCTTTTTTCTTCTAAATTCAACAATTTTCTTAACAAAATTCATGTTTTTTTTAATTCGTCTTTTTTGGTAGAATATTAATCTTTCTGGTCGGAAAGTCATCTATTTGGATAGAAATTCAAACTTTTTGTAAACAATTCGTCTTTTTTACTTCCAATATCAACAATTTTTTTGAAAATTCATGTGATTTTTTTAAAATTCGTCTTTTTTGTTAGAACATCAATCTTATTGGTTTGAATATAATTTTTCATGTTAAAAATTTAACTATTTGGTTAACATTTTTTTGGTTTAAAACTCGTCTTTTTTGGTAGAACTTCTTTTGGTTGAAAATTCAACTACTTTAATAAATATTGAACTCTGGTCGAATATTCAACTATTTGGTTTAAAATTGGACTTTTTTTGCAGATAATTATTTCTTTTTTTTTGCTTTTAAATTCTACAATTTTGTTGAAAATTCAACTTTTTTTTCAATCTTTTTTGGTAGAAGTTTTTTTGGTTGAAAATTCAACTATTTCGTTAAAAATTCAACGGTTTTGTTGATAATTAATGTTTTCTGCTTCTAGATTCAATAATGTTGTTAAAAATTCATTCTTTTTTTTTAATTTATCTTTTTAGAAGAATATTCATCTCTTTGTTTGAAAATTGAATTATTCGATTAAAAATTGAACTCTGGTAGAAAATTGAACTATTTGGTTAAAAATTGAACTTTTTGTAGATAATTCGTCTTGTTTTGCTTTTATTTTCGACAATTTTCTTAAAAATTCATGTTTTTCCATTTTTTTGGGAAAACCTTTTTTGGTTGAAAATGTAAGTGTTTTGTTGATGATTAGTCTTTTTTGTTTCTAAATTCAATAATGTTGTTACAAATTAATGATTTTTTAAAATTAGTCTTCTTTGGTAAAATATTAATCTTTTTGTTGGCAATTCACCTATTTGGATAGAAATTAAACCTTTTTAAACACAATTCGTCTTTTTTACTTCCAATATCAACAATTTTGTTGAAAATTCATGTATTTTTCTTTTAAATTCGTCTTTTTTGTCCAAACATTAATCTGATTGGTGTGAATATAATTTTTCATGTCGAAAATTTAACTATTTGGTTAAAAATTCATTTTGTTTGAAAATTCGATTATTTTGTAGAAAATTAATATTTTTTAAATTAAAATTTAACTTTCTTGTTAAAAATTAATCTATTTGGTTGAGGATTCAACTGGTTTGTTAACAAATCGTCTTGGGTAGAATATTAATCATATTGGTGTAAATATTTATGTATTTTTTTAAATTCGTCTTCTGGTAGAATGTCAATCTTTTTGGTTGAAAATTCAACTCTTTGGTTAAAAATTTCACTTTTTTGTAGATGATTCTTTTTTTCTTTTGCCTTTAAATTCGACAATTTGTTGAGAATTCATGTTTTTTTGAGAAATTATGTATTTTTTTAAAATTCGTTTTTTGTAAAACTTCTTTTGGTTGAAAATTTAACTATTTATTGGAAATTCGACCTTTCTGCAGATAATTAGTCTTTTTTCTTCTAAATTCAACAATTTTCTGAACAAAATACATTTTTTTAAATTCGTCTTTTTTGTCAGAACATCAATCTTATTGGTGTGAATATA